>NC_091234.1:18531104-18558604 GCF_040958095.1 Procambarus clarkii | reverse complement strand
AGCTCCGAGCGCTCCCGGAACAATAACAACAGCTCCGAGCGCTCCCGGAACGATAACAACAGCTCCGAGCGCTCCCGGAACGATAACAACAGCTCCGAGCGCTCCCGGAACAATAACAACAGCTCCGAGCGCTCCCGGAACGATAACAACAGCTCCGAGCGCTCCCGGAACGATAACAACAGCTCCGAGCGCTCCCGGAACAATAACAACAGCTCCGAGCGCTCCCGGAACGATAACAACAGCTCCGAGCGCTCCCGGAACGATAACAACAGCTCCGAGCGCTCCCGGAACGATAACAACAGCTCCGAGCGCTCCCGGAACAATAACAACAGCTCCGAGCGGTGCCGGAACAATAGGAATAACACCGCTATGATAACACAAAACACGAATAACACCATCCATCACAAATGTCATTAAGCACATTACCAACTACTAATTTGCATGCATAAAACTATTTAATTTGCACAAACCGGCGTTTATCCCGGACAGGTAATGCCAATTTTACCTGCTCGTGTAATTTGCATAAATGATTTATTTTGAAGGCCTAAATTCCCTTATTTTTATCACATACGAATCCTAATTTGAACGCTAAATGTCCCTTTTTTCAGAATTTAGGCTTCTTCAACGCCAGAGTTCCCTATTTCCAGCGTTGAAGCTCTCTATTTCCAGCGTTGAAGCTCCCTATTTCCAGCGTTGAAGCTCCCTATTTCCAGCGTTGAAGCTCCCTATTTCCAGCGTTGAAGCTCCCTATTTCCAGCGTTGAAGCTCCTTATTTCCAGTGTTGAAGCTCCCTATTTTCAAAAATCGATTCATGCAGAATTCAATTTATCAAGAAAATTTTTAGTAACTTTTTTAATACCTGTAAATACTATTATAATTGCGTATAAAATTAGCGTCAGGTATTACGCTGCTTAAAGTCAGATGTGTGAGGTAGGTACATCCAGTCAGATGTGTAGAGTGCCATATATAACTGGCTAGGATCTTGCTTTTGGGCCCCCCCCCCCCGCTCCTGTGCCAGGTAAGTCCACTACGGGCTCACCATAGCCCGTGCTACTTGCCCCGTTCCTGTGCCGGGTAAGTCCACTACGGGCTCACCATAGCCCGTGCTGCTTGCCCCGCTCCTGTGCCAGGTAAGTCCACTACGGGCTCGCCATAGCCCGTGCTGCTTGCCCCGCTCCTGTGCCAGGTAAGTCCACTATGGGCTCGCCCAACCTGTTCTCGCAAATTTAATAAGTCAATATTGACTTATTAAATATGTGCATAGGTGACATACTTAACATAACAGATACCCTTAAAAAGATTCATAGAAAACACCGACCTTACCTAACCTACTTAGTATGTTAAGATAAGCATCTTATTGCTTCGTAATTACAATTATTACCTAACCTATAATAGGTATAGGTTAAGTAATAATTGTAATTACGAAGCAATAAGATGCTTATCTTAAGATACTAACAAGGTTAGGTAAGGTTGGTGTTTTCTATGAATCTTTTTAAGGGTATCTATTATGTTTAGTATATCACCTATGCACGTAGTTAATAAGTCAATATTGACTTTACGAATTTGCGAGAACGGGTTGGCTCGCCATAGCCCGTGCTACTTGGAACTAGTTCCGAGTAGCTGAATCTATAACAACAACATTGCTGTTGGGAACTTGCTGAAATTATTTAGAACGACATTTAAAAACCTAAATAATGTGATTATTTCAATAAAATCTGCACAACGTATGTGAGACCAATACAGGACATGCAGCACCGGTCTGCAATCCATTGCAGCTTTGGAATGCCGGTGAAACACGTGCACAGATTTGCAATAAGATTGTTGTCACAGTTACGAGAGCTAAGCTAGGAGAGTATAGGATAACGGAACTAAACCTTACATGTAGAGGACATAATCACGATATACAAAATACTGAGGGGGGCATAATCAAGATAACTAGTTTGCGCTTAGAAAGGATAAAATTTTTATCCAATCCTTATCCTGATCAAGCGAAGGATAAGGATTGGAGATGGGACGGGGGAAAAGGAATGGTGCCCAACCACTTGTGGACGGTCGGGGATTGAACGCCGACCTGCATTCCAGTCTCCTAGAATCCAGTTGAATATTATACAGGGAAAGTATCTTGTATTCCCTCCCAATTTCCTCGAAGATACATCTCTCTTTACGACTTACGTTTTTCTTCTTAGTATTCCGGGAACGTTGTGATTCCCGATAGGAATGGTAGGAATGTGTTCCTCATGCGAGGGAGACACATCAGGAATCGTTGTGGCATTCCTTAAACTTAATAGGGAATTGATGCAATTCTTGGAGGATTGTTTCAGATTTCCAGGTGACTGTCCTGGAGTTATGGTTTGGTATCTTGTGCGAGCGTGTGTGTGTGTGTGTGTGTGTGTGTGTGTGTGTGTGTGTGTGTGTGTGTGTGTGTGGTGTGTGTGTGTGTGTGTGTGTGTGTGTGTGTGTGTGGTGTGTGTGTGTGTGTGTGTGTGTGTGTGTGTGTGTGTGTGTGTGTGTGTGTGGTGTGTGTGTGTGTGTGTGTGTGTGTGTGTGTGTGTGTGTGTGTGTGTGTGTGTGTGTGTGTGTGTGTGTGTGTGTGTGTGCGTGCGCGTGTGTGTGTGTGTGTGTGTGTGTGTGTGTGTGTGTGTGCGTGCGCGCGCGCGCGCGTGTGTGTGTGTGTGTGTGTGTGTGTGTGTGTGTGTGTGTGTGTGTGTGTGTGTGTGTGTGTGTATGTGTGTGTGTGTGTGTGTATGGAGGGGGGGGGTGTGGGGGCGTGTGTGTGTAATTACCTAAGTGTAGTTACAGGATGAGAGCTACGCTCGTGGTGTCCCGTCTTCCCAGCACTCTTTGTCATATAACGCTTTGAAACTACTGACGGTCTTGGCCTCCACCACCTTCTCCCCTAACTTGTTCCAACCGTCTACCACTCTGTTTGCGAAAATGAATTTTCTTATATTTCTTCGGCATCTGTGTTTAGCTAGTTTATATCTATGACCTCTTGTTCTTAAAGTTCCAAGTCTCAGGAAATCTTCCCTATCGATTTTATCAATTCCTGTTACTATTTTGTATGTAGTGATCATATCACCTCTTTTTCTTCTGTCTTCTAGTTTTGGCATATTTAATGCCTCTAACCTCTCCTCATAGCTCTTGCCCTTCAGTTCTGGGAGCCACTTAGTAGCATGTCTTTGCACCTTTTCCAGTTTGTTGATATGCTTCTTAAGATATGGGCACCTCACAACCGCTGCTTATTCTAGCTTTGGTCTAACAAAAGTCGTGAACAATTTCTTTAGTATTTCGCCATCAATGTATTTAAAAGCAATTCTGAAGTTAGAAAGCGTGGCATAGGCTCCTCGCACAATATTCTTTGTAGGAATGTGTGGGCGTGTGTGTGTGCGCGCGCGTGCGTTTTTCATCTACCAGTTTGTAGAAGTGAGGTTAAGCTCCACGGCCCCGGCTTACCAACTGTAGGTTGTCCAAAACAATGGTTCCCAAAGTTCCTTCCCTAAAGTTCCCACCCTTTGCCTACTCCCCTTACCCTGTTACCTCACCCAGCGTGGTATACCATCGGCTATACATGGCCTACACAAGGCTGGCCAACATACCAACTGCCTTTGGGAATCTAAATTCGCTGTCGTTCAGGACCTTGTATGAACGTATGTCAGACTAATTCTGGCATATGCGGCGCCAGCACGGAGTTATAACCTCGTTAAACATAGAAAACAAATGAAAAAAAGATCAAAAGTATGCCACTTGACTAGTCCCAGAGCTGAGAGGCATGAGCTACGAGGATTGACTAAAGGAGTTATGCCTCACATCACAGGAAGAGAAAACAAGGGAGACATGATCATGACATACACAATACCTGGAGAGGGGAGTATTGATCTCAAGGTAATAGAGCAAAGATGGTTTAGCATGGGTGTGACATGGGTGTGCCAGATGCCATGGGTGTTCCGTGGGCGTGGCGCAGACGCGTCGAGATTATGACATGGAAGTGGGTGGGTGTGTCGTGGGCGGACCAGAGATACGTCGTGGGTGTGTCGTGGGCGGACCAGAGATACGTCGTGGGTGTGGCGTGGGTGGACCAGATACGTCGTGGGTGTGGCGTGGGTGAACCAGATACGTCGTGGGTGTGGCGTGGGTGGACCAGATACGTCGTGGGTGTGGCGTGGGTGGACCAGATACGTCGTGGGTGTGGCGTGGGTGGACCAGATACGTCGTGGGTGTGGCGTGGGTGGACCAGATACGTCGTGGGTGTGGCGTGGGTGGACCAGATACGTCGTGGGTGTGGCGTGGGTGGACCAGATACGTCGTGGGTGTGGCGTGGGTGGACCAGATACGTCGTGGGTGTGGCGTGGGTGGACCAGATACGTCGTGGGTGTGTCGTGGGAGTGTCGTGGGAGAGGCGTGGGAGCCTGGGTATGGAAGAAGTGGTGCCTGAGGCATAATATTATATTATGTCGCATCGATCCGAGAAGCGACACAGGACTGGAGCAGTAGCAGGAGCAGCAGCAGGAGAAGCAGCAGGAACATCAGTAGTAGCAGCAGGAGTAGCAGCAGCAGTAGCAGCTGGAACAGCAGCAGGAACAGCTGGAGCATCAACAACGGAATTCGATAAACCACCACCGCCAAGCAGTAACGGACCCCCCCCCCCCCCCCCCAAGGTGTAACCGTTCGCGAAACTGGTCAACGTGGGTGATAACGTACGTCAGACCAATTCTAGAAAATGCAGCCCCTGGATGGAATCCCTATCTTGCAATGCGTAAGAAACAGATTGAGAAAAGCTGAAAAGATATTTTGAACAAGATTCAGAAATAAGGAACCTAAGCAGTGATGACAACCTAACGCTCCAAGCAACAGCCTGGTGGACCAAACTCTCACAAGTCAAGCCTGGCCTGCGGGTCGCTCCAAGCAACAGCCTGGTGGACCAAACTCTCACAAGTCAAGCCTGGCCTGCGGGCCGCTCCAAGCAACAGCCTGGTGGACCAAACTCTCACAAGTCAAGCCTGGCCTCGGGCCGCTCCAAGCAACAGCCTGGTGGACCAAACTCTCACAAGTCAAGCCTGGCCTCGGGCCGCTCCAAGCAACAGCCTGGTGGACCAAACTCTCACAAGTCAAGCCTGGCCTGCGGGCCGCTCCAAGCAACAGCCTGGTGGACCAAACTCTCACAAGTCAAGCCTGGCCTCGGGCCGCTCCAAGCAACAGCCTGGTGGACCAAACTCTCACAAGTCAAGCCTGGCCTCGGGCCGCTCCAAGCAACAGCCTGGTGGACCATACTCTCACAAGTCAAGCCTGGCCTGCGGGCCGCTCCAAGCAACAGCCTGGTGGACCAAACTCTCACAAGTCAAGCCTGGCCTCGGGCCGCTCCAAGCAACAGCCTGGTGGACCAAACTCTCACAAGTCAAGCCTGGCCTCGGGCCGCTCCAAGCAACAGCCTGGTGGACCATACTCTCACAAGTCAAGCCTGGCCTGCGGGCCGCTCCAAGCAACAGCCTGGTGGACCAAACTCTCACAAGTCAAGCCTGGCCTGCGGGCCGCTCCAAGCAACAGCCTGGTGGACCAAACTCTCACAAGTCAAGCCTGGCCTCGGGCCGCTCCAAGCAACAGCCTGGTGGACCAAACTCTCACAAGTCAAGCCTGGCCTCGGGCCGCTCCAAGCAACAGCCTGGTGGACCAAACTCTCACAAGTCAAGCCTGGCCTCGGGCCGCTCCAAGCAACAGCCTGGTGGACCAAACTCTCACAAGTCAAGCCTGGCCTGCGGGCCGCTCCAAGCAACAGCCTGGTGGACCAAACTCTCACAAGTCAAGCCTGGCCCCAGGCCGGGCTCGGGGAATAGAAGAACTCGCGAAACTCTCTCCAGGTATGTTCCAGGCATGCTACAGTAACTGCTCATGCCTTCTGTGTTTGACATTTCTTTGTAAATATGGATTTTGAGAATCAGAATCAAGCGTCTTTTTCCCAGTTTATTTTCTACCACAGACGTGGCCATTTATTTATACATTTCAAACCACTTATTTATACATTTTCTTGCCCTTGAGGTTATCTTGAGGTTATCTTGAGATTTCTGGGCTTAGCGTCCCCGCGGCCCGGTCCTCGACCAGGCCTCCTTTTTGTTACACACCCCCAGGAAGCAGCCCGTAGCAGCTGTCTAACTCCCAGGTACCTATTTATTGCTGGGTGAATAGGGCATCAGGCTGAAAGAAACTCTGCCCATTTGTTTCTGCCTCCGCCGGGGATCGAACCCGGAACCTTAGGGCTACGATATAATATTGTACGAGAAGAACCCTCAGTTGATCATCTAGGTGCTGAAGGGAAGAGAACTATCAGGAGAAAAGCGTCAAGCTATTACGACTATATAGCACTTGGAAGGGGTCAGGATACGGATTTGGGATGGGACGGAGGGAAAGGAATGGTGCCCAACCACTTGTGGACGGTCGGGGATTGAACGCCGACCTGCATGAAGCGAGACCGTTGCTATACCGTCCAGCCCAAGTAGTTGTGCGAGGGAATACTCCTCCCAGAGCCCGGCCTGAGGCTCGAATTATGATAACTTGATCCAACAGGCTGTTGCTTGGAGTTTCTGGGTGTTTTGATACTCTAATTTACCCTCATCTTGAGACCAGGCGAGCCTACGATAGGCCTACCATGACCTCATGGTCCTCTGCTCTCCTAAATTCTATAAATTATGCATACATCTGGGACTAGCGACCACTGTTTATCAGGATAAAGAGTAAACAACTTTTAGGCTCAGTGTGTGTGGAGTGGGGGAGGAGGGCGTGGGTGTTGGAGGTATTGGTGGTGAAGATGGAGGTGGAGAGGAAGGTGGAGAGGAAGGGTGGAGATGAGGATGGAGAGGAAGGGTAGAGGTGGAGAAATGGGTCAAGCATGCACGGGAAATTATTCAATTAAACTTTCGAAGTCATTTTGATAAGGTAACGTCCTTTTAATAACTTTAATTTCGCTTGCCTGTCGCCAGTTTCAGTGTGTGAGGGGGGGGGGGGCCACGGTGGGCGAGGGAGATTACTGTGGGGATATATATATATATATATATATATATATATATATATATATATATATATATATATATATATATATATATATATATATATAACAGGTAGGGTTAGATCAATAATACTAGCACGAATCTTCTATTTTTCATGTTCTTCACTTGTGAAGAACGTTGAAGAAGTCCTTAACCTTAATCTGGAACCACTTTTCCTGTCAGACTCGACGTCCCCAGTGTCCGCACAGCCACCCACATCACTCTACGAGCCTACTCCTCCTGCCTATCCTCCTCCTCACCATCTGACGGGCCTACCTAGCCAGCCTTGGTAGGGGTACTGGTAGTAAATCCATTCAAGCTTTTCCAATAATCTGGGTTGTAGGTTTATCGAAACAACAAGAGACCAAAAAGCTAGCTGCTATCTTTCCCAGTGCCCCCAGTACACTCAAGACACTCTACACTCTTGGTTCCTGCCTGGTATCAGGTATGCTTGATGACTCTCACAAGTCTCTCACTCTCACAAACTCTCACAAGTCAAGCCTGGCCTCGGGCCGGGCTTGGGGAGTAGAAGAACTCCCAGAACCCCATCAACCAGGTATCAACCAGGTATCAACCAGGTATCAACTAGGTATCAACCAGATATCAACCAGGTATCAACTAGGTATCAACCAGATATCAACCAGGTATCAACTAGGTATCAACCGGGTATCAACCAGGTATCAACCAAGTATCAACTAGGTATCAACCAGGAATCAACTAAGTATCAACCAGGTATCAACCAGGTATCAACCAAGTATCAACTAGGTATCAACCAGGTATCAACTAGGTATCAACCAGGTATCAACTAAGTATCAACCAGGTATCAACCAAGTATCAACTAGGTATCAACCAGGTATCAACCAAGTATCAACCAGGTATCAACCAGGTATCAACTATCTATCAACTAGGTATCAACCAGGTATCAACCAAGTATCAACCAGGTATCAACCAGGTATCAACCAGGTATCAACTATCTATCAACCAGGTATCAACTAGGTATCAACCAGGTAACTCTTACAACCTGTAACTTGTCCTTTGGTGATATCAAACTTTAAAACCATCTTTATACCACACACTATATTAACAAATAATTGATGGTGATAGAAGACAATATGAAGTGTCTGTAACACTGTAATCATACAGTCTAATGCTGTAGCCTACTGTGCAACACTAATGTACTGTACCATATAACACTGTAACCTACAGCACCATGTAACACTATAGTTCACTGTACCGTGTATAACGCTGCCCAACCAGTTCTGCGGCTGTACCGTGCGCTCAACAATACCTGAAACCAGAGACAATTATTTAACCAATCATTCAAACAACATTATTCATTTAAATATACACATATAATCACTACAAAAGTGATTATGACAAATCAAATATATATTATTATTCATTATACAACTCAACCACAAAGATCAAATACACATTGTATAACATTTTAAATTTCAACACATTTTTTTTTTAGCAAATAAAATAAATTCTTGCAACTAGTTTATGTAAACAATTCACACCGGGAATAAATACATATTTATTCAAAACTGAACCAAGATTAAATGACTAATTAGTTGACCAATTAGTACACAGAGGATTGTTAAGTGCCACCCTGATAATCACTCCCCAGAAGCCTTGGGAACTCTGTGGTCATCGCCGTTGGTGGGACAATTATGGTACAATCATGGGACAATTATGGGACAATCATGGGACAATTATGGGACAATTATGAGACAATTATGGGACAATCATGGGACAATCATGGGACAATTATGGGACAATCATGGGACAATTATGGGACAATCATGGGACAATTATGGGACAATCATGGGACAATCATGGGACAATTATGGGACAATCATGTGACAATTATGGGACAATCATGGGACAATCATGGGACAATTATGGGACAATCATGGGACAATCATGGGACAATTATGGGACAATCATGGGACAATCATGGGACAATTATGGGACAATCATGGGACAATCATGGGACAATTATGGGACAATCATGGGACAATTATGGGACAATCATGGGACAATTATGGGACAATTATGAGAATTATGGGACAATCATGGGACAATTATGGGACAATCATGGGACAATCATGGGACAATCATGGGACAATTATGGAACACTAACGAGACACCCATGAGACGGGTGAAACTACTCATGGACTGGAACTCTTCATAGGTGAAACTACTCATGGACTGGAACTCTTCACGGGTGGAATTACTCATGGACTGGAACTCTTCATAGGTGAAACTCTTCTTGAAGGTAGATATACGAAACTTTCCTTTCATTCACTGCCATAAGAGTTCACTTTCGATGCCTTTCACCACCCAGAAGTTGACGTTCTTTTCCTCCAAAAGTCTTCGAAGGAAGTTTTTTTAACTGAAGCACTTCAAAGATGCACATTCAGACTAGGTCTAAAAATCTTCCAGCGCTTTACACACTCCTCAACATTGTCGAATAACTTGATCAAGGAAATCTTACCTGATAACTTAAGTGACTCAGTGGCGATACCGTCCCATCCCTAATCCTTATCCTGATCCCATCCCAGTGCTATATAGGTGTAATGGCTTGGCGCTTTCTCCTGAGCACCGAGACTCGAACCCTGTCAAAAACCGTCAAGCAATCCAGTTGGGACAGAACCATAGTGGGGACGTTGCTATAATTATACCCAAAGCAACAATAACCTGTGATTTCAATAGCTTTAAGAGCCGTGCATGCTCCCCATGCAGGGTATTAAATTTTGGCAATCCCCAAGTCTGAAACAAGCATGTTCTTCCGCACTCAGTCCTTCCGTACTGCAGCACCTCAGTGTGGTGTTGCAGTGTGGAGATGCTTACTACATAATGCACATATGTATAAATAAATACATAAAGTGGGTGGTAGGGGTAGAAAATACGCATCTGTATACGAGGGCATCCAAAACGGCTCCTTCAAATGGCACAATTATTTTCTTCGAGACTAAGAGTTCTCTCTCTCTCTCTCTCTCTCTCTCTCTCTCTCTCTCTCTCTCTCTCACGTACGCTTGCGCTCTGAATGTACAGCAATCTATTTTTACCCGCTATTGCTTGCTCAAAAATCTGGACTCATCTCACCATCCCACACACTACCATATCTTCCATCTTTCTCACTTACCTTCCCAACACTTCCATCACCCCTCCCTCCCACTCTCCCTCCCTCCCACCCTGTCCTCTCACCCCTCGCCTCCCCCCCTCTCTCTCCCACCCTCCTCTCTCCGTCTCTCTCAATATACTTGACGGAAATGTCCACACTGCCCCGTGCAACAGACAGCTCCTTTTCCCCACTCTTCCTCCTGGCACTCCCCCCTCCCCCCTGGCACTCCCCCCTCCCCCCCTGGCACTCCCCCACCCCTCCTCCTCCCAATAATTGACCATTACAGAAGCAGAAAGTTCAATAGCTAGTCTGTCGCCATCGCTTGCTTCCAAGTTCCAATTTTCCCAGGACGGAGTGTCAAGCCGCCCCAGGGCGGACCACAAGGGCGTCAGGGCCCACGCTCAGGCCCATGGTGCCATGCCCTTCTGGCACCGAGTTGTAATAACATCAATAAGCAACCAGGGGGGGGGGAAGGGTAGTTGGGGGGTGGGGGAGGTGCGGCTAGAGGGACACGCCGATCAATACGCTTTCGCAAGGTTCGTATCCTTCTTCCGTCGAAGAGTCCCCCGGCATCAATAATTGTCCCGTTATTGATCTCATTTACCAGCATGTTGGCCCTGCTGACAGGTCAGAATCACAGCTGTTGGTTAGTATTGTCCCTAGGGGCGTGCTGGCCTGGGTTCTCATACGGTACTGGGGGTGTGTTGATCGACCTGGGGTCAGATTCACGAAGTAGTTACGCAAGCCCTTGCGAACCTGTTCATCTTGACACACAGAAATCACAATGGCGTGATGCATCAAATGAACAAATCCACAAGGGCCGTGACGAGGATTCGAACCTGCGTCCGAGAGCATCCCAGACGCTGCCTTAATCGACTGAGCTACGACATGGTCAAAAGGAATTGAAACCGAAGCTCTACTTAACTTCTTTTCTCAATCTTTGGCGGCTTTGTTTATAATTATTAAACAGTTAATGAGCTCCGAAGCACCAGGAGGCTGTTTATAACAATAACAACAATTGATTGGCAAGTTTTCATGCTTGTAAACTGTTTAATAAATGTAACCAAAGCCGTCAAAGGTTGAGGAAAGATGTACAGGTTCGTAAGTGCTTGCGTAACTGCTTCGTGAATCTGGCCCCAGGTTCGTAAGTACTTGCGTAACTGCTTCGTGAATCTGGCCCCAGGTTCGTAAGTACTTGCGTAACTGCTTCGTGAATCTGGCCCCAGGTTCGTAAGTACTTGCGTAACTGCTTCGTGAATCTGGCCCCAGGTTCGTAAGTGCTTGCGTAACTGCTTCGTGAATCTGGCCCCAGGTTCGTAAGTACTTGCGTAACTGCTTCGTGAATCTGGCCCCAGGTTCGTAAGTGCTTGCGTAACTGCTTCGTGAATCTGGCCCCAGGTTCGTAAGTACTTGCGTAACTGCTTCGTGAATCTGGCCCCAGGTTCGTAAGTACTTGCGTAACTGCTTCGTGAATCTGGCCCCAGGTTCGTAAGTACTTGCGTAACTGCTTCGTGAATCTGGCCCCAGGTTCGTAAGTACTTGCGTAACTGCTTCGTGAATCTGGCCCCAGGTTCGTAAGTACTTGCGTAACTGCTTCGTGAATCTGGCCCCAGGTTCGTAAGTACTTGCGTAACTGCTTCGTGAATCTGGCCCCAGGTTCGTAAGTGCTTGCGTAACTGCTTCGTGAATCTGGCCCCAGGTTCGTAAGTACTTGCGTAACTGCTTCGTGAATCTGGCCCCAGGTTCGTAAGTACTTGCGTAACTGCTTCGTGAATCTGGCCCCAGGTTCGTAAGTGCTTGCGTAACTGCTTCGTGAATCTGGCCCCAGGTTCGTAAGTACTTGCGTAACTGCTTCGTGAATCTGGCCCCAGGTTCGTAAGTACTTGCGTAACTGCTTCGTGAATCTGGCCCCAGGTTCGTAAGTGCTTGCGTAACTGCTTCGTGAATCTGGCCCCAGGTTCGTAAGTGCTTGCGTAACTGCTTCGTGAATCTGGCCCCAGGTTCGTAAGTACTTGCGTAACTGCTTCAAGAATCTGGCCCTTGGTCTTGGAAATGTTTCTCCAGGCTTTCCCACAAGTTACGAGGCATGAAGACCTTCCGAGGAATACCAGAACAAACAGAACAGCTGTCTCGTATAAAGCTGAGGACTTTACCCTTTAAGCAGTAAGGGTATTATAAGACTTACCATAAGCCTTACTAAAAGCCTGGTTGATCAGTGGGCCGACCAGCATTCTCCGACGCAGTCGTCACAGAAAAGGGGATAAGAGAATAGGGGCTGCCCGTAGCCGCCTTCAAGAAGAGTTGGAGAAAGTCTTTGATCTAGTGATCACATTAAAAACTTTTTGCAATCTTTCAGAAAATGTTCTTTATTTAACTTCCTAAATCCGAATATAGGACTCCTCACGGCCACAGGATCTCCGAGGGATTCATCCCCCCCTCCTCCTTCCCTTCCTTCCCTCCCATCTGGGTTAAAGACTCATCAAAGACTGGAGGATCTTCACTACAGGATATCTCAAATCCAGAAGACTTCTTCAGGGCTACGGGATCTGCCTGCTTTACAAGTATTAAAGCACTAAGGACCTGCCTAGGAGAACATGCTTTCAAGGGAATTATCTCTCTCTCTCTCTCTCTCTCTCTCTCCCTCCCATCTCTCCCTCCCATCTCTCCCTCCCATCTCTCTCTACCAACTCTTTTTTTTTTTCTCCGCTGCCAGGGGTGACCGGGGTGAGCGCGGGCTGGCGCCATGACGCCAAGGTGCCACAATGTATACAAGGTCTAATTGAATGCCTTTCTCTGGCACCTTCCTCTACGAGGCGTGTAAACAACTGCCATCCTTGCCAGGCACTTGCCCTGAGCGAGCTGCCATAAGTCTAAGAGTGGCAACCTTGACCACCCAGTACACGAGGAGTAACAGCAAATGTGAACATCCCTTTACCTCTCTCTCTCTCTCTCTCTCTCTCTCTCTCTCTCTCTCTCTCTCTCTCTCTCTCTCTCTCTCTCTCTCTCTCTCTCTCTCTGTGCCTCTCTCTCTCTCTCTCTCTCTCTCTCTCTCTCTCTCTCTCTCTGTGCCTCTCTCTCTCTCTCTCTCTCTCTCTCTCTCTCTCTCTCTCTGTCTCTCTCTCTGTGCCTCTCTCTCTCTGTGCCTCTCTCTCTGTGCCTCTCTCTCTCTGTGCCTCTCTCTCTCTCTGTGTGTCTCTCTCTCTCTGTGCCTCTCTCTCTGTGCCTCTCTCTCTCTCTCTCTCTCTCTCTCTCTCTGCTACAGGCACCACCACCAACGGGCAGCTGACTGACCCGGGACGGGACTCTAACGGGTCACTCCTCGCCAGCTAATATACTCATTGTAACAAGAACAAATCTTCAAGGAGTCGCTGAGCTGGATGTGTTTAGGCTACGTTGATAATTAATGGCTTAGATGAGTCAATTGGCATATATAAGACGGTCGGTTGAGCAAACATCTTGCAAGCTGAGTAGTCAACAAGTTGTCGACCTGTTTGAAAGTTGACCCATGAAAAAGGCATTCGCCCAACCACTTGGGCTGGACGGTAGAGCGACGGTCTCGCTTCATGCAGGTCGGCGTTCAATCCCCGACCGTCCACAAGTGGTTGGGCACCATTCCTCTCTTAAGTCTCATCCCAAATCCTTATCCTGACCCCTTTCCCAGTGCTATATAGTCGCCATGGCTTGGCGCTTTCTCCCGATAATTCCCTCCCTCCCTCTACCAGTTTTGCTCTATATTATTCTCCAGCTCTATGATGTTACGTCAGTGAGATTGTGACAGAGGGGGGGGGGGGAGGGGAGGAGGGGGGGGGGCAAAAGATGCATTCTGTCTAGGTTCACCAACTTCCCTGTTGCATCTGTAACTTAGACATCTGCGCCTGACAGCTGGGTGGACAGCGCTTCGGATTCGTCATCCTGAGGTTCCGGGTTCGATCCCCGGTGGAGGCGGTGACAAATGGGTAAAATGTTTCTTTCACCCTATGCCCCTGTTACCTAGCAGTAAAATAGGTACCTGGGAGTTAGACAGCTGTTACGGACTGCTTCCTGGGGGTGGAGGCCTGGTCGAAGACCGGGCCGCGGGAACACTAAAGCCCCGAAATCATCTCAAGATAACCTCAAGATAGACATAACCTGTATATAACCGGACTGCTATTTCCCTGTTGATTCCTTATGGAATACTTAATTAACCTGTCTAAACTTGGTGATCTGAAGACACCATATTGGCGAAGGGGGAACGTTCTGCTGCTCTCTGGTGTAGATGAGCTTTGTTGAGGTGTGAGAGATATTTGGTGATGGTCCCAAAAGATAGTCTTGGTATCTCATCTACTCCTTACGGGTTATTCATGCCCGTGCCGCCTCTTGGGTGGCTTAATCTTCATCAGTCATAATACTTCCTACCCTATCATTCCGGAGTATAATGAGTTACATCATCATAAATGATAGAATCCTCATGGACTGGGTCTATAGGACTCCGCCCCCTCCCCCCCCCACACACAGGGATAGGTTAAGTAATAATTGTAAATAAGAAGCAATAAGATGCTTATCTTAACGTACTAAGAAGGTTAGGTGAGGTCGGTGTTTTCTATGCTTTTCAAGGTAAACTAAAATATTCACAATCAATTAGTATGTCACATATGCACTTATTAAATAAGCCAATATTGACTAGAAGCAAGTGCGAGAACGGGTTGCATAGGGAATGCAGGACCTTCTGAAATTATAGGACCCCACTGGGATATAGGACCCCACTGGGATATAGAATCCCTATATAGCTACAGAGTCCTATAAGCCTTGGCGGGGGGTCGACAAGACCCCATGGGTTCACAGTTAAGGAATGGTGCCCAACCACTTGTCGACGGTCGGGAATTGAACGCCGACCTGCATGAAACGAGACCGTCGCTCTACCGTCCAGTCCAAGTGGTTGGGCATTGGGTTTCCATTGGGATTCCTGGCCCCGCTTGGGCCAGGAATGTGTTTTTTTCCACAGGAAACGGGATCTAAACAGGACTATAGGACCTCCGCTGGGAACCAGCATTCTCCCAGCTCGATCCCCTCTTTCCCCTCTCTCTTTCCCCCCCTCCCTTTCCCCTCCCCCTTCCCCTCCTCAGCTTCGCCTCAAAGAGCCTTACCTCGGGGCTCAGCCAACCAGACTCGGAGATCAAGGAGGGGAAACAGTAGCGCTATTTGGTAGGCTTGGGATCCCCTCATCCCAAACCCCCACTTAACACACACGTACACATGTACGAACGCGTTCACGCACACACATACACACACGAGACACACACACACACGAGACTCATTCGCGCGGTGAAGGGGATTGAGCTATGAGGAATAAATGGGAGAATAGACCTAACCGGACTGGGGGAATGGAGAGATAGGTCTCTATTCTGCATTTCTTTCCATATCGTTCACTTCTGTATTTATTTTAATGTGCTTTCAAGTATTTTCCAGGTGTATATTATTTGGTATCTCTCTCGTCTCCTTTCTAGTGAGTACATTTGGAGAGCTTTGAGACGATCCAATAATTTAGGTGTTTTATCTCGTCTATGTATGCCATATATGTTCTCTGTATTCGCTCTATTTCAGCAATCTCTCCTGCTCTGAAGGGGGAAGTAAGTACTGAGCAGTACTCAAGACGGGACAACACAAGTGACTTGAAGAGTACAACCATTGTGATGGGATCCCTGGTTTTGAAAGTTCTCGTAATCCATCCGATCATTTTTCTGGCTGACGCAATATTTGCTTGGTTATGCTCCTTAAACGTTAGGTCGTCAGACATTATTATTCCCAAATCCTTTACATGCTGTTTTCCTACTATGAGCAGATTTGATTGTGTTTTGTACCCTGTAATATGTTTAAGGTCCTCATTTTTTACCATTCCTAAGTACTTGGAATTTACAACACACACACACACACACACACACACACACACACACACACACACACACACACACACACACACACACAAACACACAAACACACAAACACACACACAAACACACAAACACACACACACATACTAACAAACAGCAAACAACCGGGGGGCTAGATTGGCTCCAAGAGTCAACGCTCGATCCTGCAGGCCCAAACAAGAGAGTACAAACAGGTGAGTACACGCACGCGCAGAGTGAACGCGCAGGTTGAACGCACAGAGTGAATGCGTATAGTGAACGCCCAGAGTGAATGCGTATAGTGAACGCACAGAGTGAACGCGTAGACACAAAGTTCCCATCAACCCCCCCAGCAAGGTCTCTCCAAGCTCGAAATTCATTACTAATGACTGAAGACGATACAAAGCTCCCCGTCCACAGTGTAAACATTAACCACGAGGGAGGGAACGGGAAGGGAGAGAGAGAAGAGAGGGAATGAGAAGGAAGAGAAAGGGAGGGAATGAGAAGGAAGAGAAAGAGAGGGGGACCAGAGAGTTAACCAGATGGAAGGAGAGGGGTATGGAGGATGAATTGATGGAGAGAAAAGCGAAGGTGATGGAGAAAGGGGGGAATGAAAGGAATGGGTTATTTATAGATGGGAAAGGGGGATGAGGGAGAGAGGAAGGAACAGGAGCCAACCATATCACAACAACTCTACGCTCCGCGGAGAGTCCTTTGAAAAAGTCTCCTGAGAAACTTTTATCTCCACAACCCGCATCGTCAGATGCTTGCAAAGATCCACATGCAAGTCTGTCTGTCAGTTTAAGTCTATTGGCCAGTCAGTTTCTTTTTTTTATTTGTTTTACACAGTTGGGTAGAGGAGTAAAGGACTTTAAACTCCTGTTAGCAGTCTTTTAGCTTCCCCCTTTCCCAAAGAATAGGAGTCTATGGGAAGTAACTTTATTACTTATTATGGGAAGTAAGTAATGAAGAAAAGTAACTATCCATTACAGAGCTGTGTACCTGATTTCGGATTTTTATATATCTATCTATTTTATCTATCTATAGATAACCGTACATACAGTACGTCACACATCTGACTCCTGCAAGTTATATGTCACACACCTGACTCCTGCTAGTTGTCACACATCTGACTCCTGCAAGTTATATGTCACACACCTGACTCCTGCTAGTTGTCACACATCTGACTCCTGCTAGTTGTCACACATCTGACTCCTGCTAGTTGTCACACACCTGACTCCTGCTAGTTGTCACACATCTGACTCCTGCTAGTTGTCACACATCTGACTCCTGCTAGTTGTCACACACCTGACTCCTGCTAGTTGTCACACATCTGACTCCTGCAAGTTATATGTCACACACCTGAACCTCTTTTTTTTGTTCGCATAAATTTTATTTATTTTTTATTATACTCTTTTATTTATTATTTTTATTCTACTTTTCGTCTTTATCTGTAGGTCAAAGTTCCTCGTTCATTATTCCTTATTATTATTATTCGTATTTTATTGAATAATTGTTGATCATTTTTCACGTGCTTCAAGGCACTAGATTAAGGCAAGTGTCTGAGGCAAATTTAAGCATGTCTCTAAGTGTCTCCAATGGGTATTTATCTCCAACAAGAGATCATTTAAAGGAAGAGATGGGGTGAGGGATCTTAGAAACCGCCTTCTTCGGGAATATTAGAATCATTGTGTACAACGCATCTTTCCCAGCATCAGTTATCTCCCCGTGACACCTGGGCTCATCTCGTCACTCTCTCGCAGCATCAGTTATCTCCCCGTGACACCTGGGCTCATCTCGTCACTCTCTCGCAGCATCAGTTATCTCCCCGAGACACCTGGACTCATCTCCCTCCTCTCGCAGCATCAGTTATCTCCCCGAGACACCTGGGCTCATCTCCCTCCTCTCACAGCATCAGTTATCTCCCCGAGACACCTGGGCTCATCTCCCTCCTCTCACGGCATCAGTTATCTCCCCGTGACACCTGGGCTCATCTCCCTCCTCTCGCAGCATCATTTACCTGCCGGCACCGAGTACCTGAGCCATACCATTCACCTTCCTTGCTAAAAGCCATAAAGGAGAAGTGGAGACGAGCGGCCGAATGGGACCCGAGTCGAGCAGCGTCAGGTACTTCTAGCCATCTTTTAGAGTAGTAGCAATATGCTGAGTGCCAGCGAGTGCCAGAGTTGCACAATTGCAACTCTGGCACCCATGCTACCCTCTGCATCAACACCGGCAGGTTACCCACCCTGTGCACGAGGGACTGCCAACACAAGACTACTGTAGCCAGAGCCACACCACCACCACACACACCAACTATTCAGTGCCATCGATATCCTGCTTGTAGGCCCTGGACAAGGCAACGGACCACGGGCCTGTAGGTGCCACCAACGTTACCCATAATGACGTTGGTGGTGACCAATTCCTCCCCACACGCCCGGTCACAGTTGGGGAGATGGGGGGGGGGAGGGGTAAGGCTTGGCAGCACACTAACACAGGATGCCAGAGCCAGCCACAAAGGCGCTCCCTGCTTGCTTGGCAATTTGCACGGTCATTAGGCCAACGCCTGGGTCCTAAAACGTCAATCTCCCACGGGTTCACAGCGGCCTGTGCCGGCATGCAAATGCAGGCTGTTGAAGGGTTAAAGACCCAATATCAGATAGATCGAGGAGGGAGGCTGTGGGATATGGGGGAGGAGCGATGTTTGCAGAGAGGAGAGAGAGAGATGATGATGATGCTAGGGAGTGGGGGAAAGGGGATAATACAGGTACAGAGAAGAGAGAGATGTACCGGAGGTTCTGGTCATGTTGAAGGGAAAAGAATGATGCTCTGGTTCTGTTAGTGTTGCAAGGAGGGAAGTGACGATGATACGGTTCTGTTGACGCTGTAGGTGACGTGGTTCTGGTGATGGTGCAAGATTGTGGGAAGATGGTGCAAGACTGTGGGGAAGATGGTGCAAAGATGGTGCATAATGCACTAAGATGGTACAAGATGCTGCGAAGCATCGTCCTCATTCTTATCTTAACCATCGTAAATCACTAAAGTTTACAACATGTCCCTCACTGTGTGTAGCCTACCAGTTATTGGTTCCGGGAATCAGTGTCTCTGCGGCCCGGTCTCTGACCAGGCCACCTGGTTGCTGATCTCTACAACCAAATTAAAGAGGCGAGTATACCCCTCATAGATTTTATACCTCACTATGACCCAGAAGGAGGCAGGTGATGAGAAAAGAGCATACCTGGAGTTTACCCGAAGAGGGCTTCCAGAGTTTGTCTACTCCCCGAGCCATGCCTTGGGCCAGGCTCGAAAATAATGAGAAGAATGAAATCAATTGGAAAGATAAACACAGTTGCCTCACATCAAGACGGAGAGAGAGAGGAAGGTTGACCAGACTAGGGAGTAATGAGAGGAGAAACTGCATGGGAAGGGAAGGGAAGGGAAGGGAAGGGAAGGGAAGGGAAGGGAAGGGAAGGGAAGGGAACTATGAGGAGGAAGCACCATGCCATTACAACTATACAGCAAGATATAGGAGTGTCAACAAGCCCACTATAACACTCAAGAGGCTCCTATACAACCTAGGATATAGACCGCAGGTGTATATACGTCCAACATATATACATCTGACGTATATACGTACGTCAGACCATGCAGCAATAGCCCATATCTAAAAAAAAAATGGTGACCGTGTAGAAGTCTGCTACAAGAATGACCTACTAGGACAAACACAAGATGTTAAGTCTAATGTCACTTGAAGACAGGAAACCCAAGGATGACATGATCCAAACATACAAAATACTTAATGTCATTAATATAGACATCGAGCCACAGGAATTAAAAGGATTATCATCAATGAGATGGCAACGAAAAAATCCAACATGATACCACAAGAAATGAGGCACAAGTATCTTGATGAAATTTATAAAGAAGCCGGAGATGAACTAGATGAAATCTACACTGACGGGTCATCTAATCCTGTCAATGGCAAGGCTGGTGCAGCATACACGGTAATTACGAATAATGCCTTTCAAAGCGGAAATGAAGAAAAAGCACGTAATGAGAACTATGCTTCTTCAAGGCAAGCGGAGCTAACTGCCATTGTTATGGCGTTAAGATTCCTTGAACGAAACACTAATGGTGCAGTGATCTGCACTGACTCAAAAGCACCGCTACAAAGAATAAGTAAAAATCGGGTAGAAAATCTTGCGATAGTCGCTGAACTCAAGAGAGATGTGAGAGTACTAACCAATCAGGGAAGAGTCGTCAAGTTTCTGTGGCTCCCCTCCCATGTTGGGGGCTCCCCTCCCATGTTGGGGATCCCCTCCCATGTTGGAATATGTGGGAATGAACGAGCAGATGTGCTGGCTGCTGAAGGTGACTGTATTGAATACTTCATACCCAAGACTCTCCTACAGATTAGAGGTATTGTCAGACAACATCACCGTGACAAGGTAACTGAGGAAAGGAGGATAGAAGCACAAATCAGTGAATCTGTACGATGGTACAACATGGTTGCAGCTGGCAATCCCAGTCATTATGGACGAAGAGGAGGAGGACGAGGGAGAGATTCAGTAATAGCGAGAATCCGTCTTGGATACAAATATTCATGGAGGTTCCGAAATAACAGTTGAGCAGCGGAGTTGCAGAATCTGTGATGAGAGTGACGGACACCGTCTTGACCACTACCTGAGAGAATGTGAACACCTGAGAGACATTAGAAATATATGTAGAATAATAAACCCCACATTGTTTGAGTTAGGAAACACTATTTGTCAAATATTGATACTGTTCTTAAAAGATTCCCCCCATTTTGCACCCGCAAGATAACGTAAGATTTTCTGGGTTGACAGATGTTAATCTTCTAGTTTGAGAAGCTGTTCACTTGAGACAGTTAAGCAAGTCCCAGCTGTGTCTGGGTACAAGTGACAGGATGAACAACCCAGCGGGTTTTCTTCCTATTGGGAGTGTTGTACATGCTGCTATGGCGTTGTGTCCACTCACAGGATGAGTGACGCTGCCCAATAAACTCGCCCCTCGGGGCAAAATTAAAAAAATAATAAGAAAAGCTTTCTTAACGTCAGTTCAGTGACACTAAATTAGGAGAAATAATGGGAGCCATAACCAGCATTAACAAAACATTCAAAGAACGAAGGGGATCAGAAGTGAGGCAGAAAGCCGGGCCCCAGGAGCTAAATCTCGATATTGTATGTCATGTTAAGTATATCGCAAAAGTGACAGGCGTGTGGATCAAACAAGAGGATCCAAGTGAACAAATCCACAAGGGCCGTGATCAGGATTCGAACCTACGTCCGAGGGTATCCCAGACGCGCCTTAATCGACTGAGCTAACGACTCTAGGATCCTCTCGGACGTTGGTTCGAATCCTCGTCACGGCCCTTGTGGATTTGTTCATTTGATGCATTACGCTATTGTGATTTCTGTGTTTAAAGAGGATCCAAGTCTGGATCAGACTTGGATCCTATAGTGGATCCAAAGCTTAAGACTTAAGACAGACAGTGAGAGCATAATTACCACATTTAAGGGGGTCTTTTTTGACAGATCGGTTAACAGCTCAACGAGCTGTTTGACACTAACGACTCACAAACTTCCGACGATGACAACGCAAAAATAGTCTTTATTGGAGATAATGACTCCAAGAGCCACCAGCGAGTTCAAGGTGGACGTTCGGACTCGAGTTGAGTCTTGGCCTCGACTACACCTTGGAGCTGGAACAATGTCATACATACCTAGTTAACATCTTGGGGTTGCTAAGATGTTAACTAGGTATGTAAGGCTATTTTGTTTCGTAGGAGCTGGTGATGGTGCAACCCGCTCTCGCACAAGACAGCACATATATGACTTATTGCTTATAGTCACTATTTCTCTTATAAAAAAGTACGTATGTGACATATTCCAAACCATATTTTTTTCAAGGCACTAACTTTTCTTCTCAGTTTTATTAAACAATAGAGATTTTATACATAATTTGACAATATCCTGAGTTACTTTACAATTTATTTAAATATTTTAGTATTGTTTTATTATTTTTATAAAACTGTAATATCAATATCGGTATAGTTCAGTACTAATTGTAATATCTTAACATACTAAGAAGGTTAGGTTAGGTTGTGGTTTTCTGTTCAGCTTTTCAAGGTAAACTCAAAGATTCACAATAAAATAGTATGTCACATATGCACTTATTCATAAGCAAGATATTGACTATTAGCAAGTGCGAGAACGGGTTGGATGGTGGTGGTTAGTGGTGGTGGTGGTTGGTACATGGTGGTGGTGGTTGGTACGTGGTGGTGATGGTAGTGATTATAGGAGACCCAGAATGATGACAAAGAGAAGGTGGAGGAGGGAACAGCCTTAATAGGACCAATAAGTCACTAAAGGTCATTACAGCTGACCCTAGCGTCCTCCTGAGGCACTGTTTACCTGGCCCTCCTCTCACCAGGGCCACCAGCTGCTGCCTGGGTGCCAATGCCACCTGCGGCCAGCCCTCCCACCAGTTTGTTTACCTTCCACCACTGTCTGTTGACATCATCAGCTGATCCCCCCCCGTTTTCTTTTTCCTGTTTCAATACCCCACGTGTCTTTGTTTACACTTTTCATTCAATTGTTTTTACATTTTTCAAATCTTACACATTCTATTGACCGTTACACACAGCCACAATAAACAAAATAAAAACAATTCTGTCATTTTCAGTAATAAAAATTTCGAGTCGGCCCGTTTTTTTTTCGATTTACTACGTAAAAAAGGCATTTGTTTTGCCTAAGCAGAAGCGTATGAAACAAAGCAAACCACGTAACCCCTTGAAGGCTGATGCATAGAAAACGTACATTTTGTAAACTACTTCAATGTTGACTACTACGTCTCATTTTTAACGGATTGGCGAATTATGCTAAAAAAACGTAAAAAAGAAAACGGGTTGAATTAGAATGCAATCGCGAAGCCAACTAATGTAATAATAACTAAGCAGGTGAACTCTTTGGCACCATGATAATGGCACTGTGTTCAACCCGTTCTCCTCAATTGCCACAACACACAAAATACGATGTACTATAATGAGCGAACCGAACTGGACCACACCGAACCTAGGGCCAGATTCACGAAGCAGTTACGCAAGCACTTACGAACCTGTACATCTTTCCTCAATCTTTGGCGGCTTTGTTTACAATTATTAAACAGTTAATGAGCTCCGAAGCACCAGGACGCTGTTTATAACAATAACAACAGTTGATTGGCAAGTTTTCAAGCTTGTAAACTGTTTAATAAATGTAACCAAAGCCGTCAAAGATTGAGGAAAGATGTACACGTTCGTAATTCCTTGCGTAACTGCTTCGTGAATCTAGCCCCTAACCTAACTAACGTATAGAAAACGCGATTGTGAGTCGCAATGACTCACTGAACGACATATTTTGCCCGTAGCGGACTATGGCGTCAAATGCGATGCATTAGGTGAGAAAACTGGTCACTGTGGCATCTACTGAATGCATCTACCGTCTACTGAACCAACTGTAGAGATGAGAGACAAGAATGCTCTTCTAATGCTCAAGACTGACCTTTCTACATCTGCGGTCTTAGGTATGACCCTCTGTCCTGCGTGACAGTGAATACCAGCATTATCCTCACTTTAATAACACTATCAAAATCCTCAGATTAGGCAAAATTGTAATTAATTTTGTCAATAAAGATGTTAATAATAATAAAATGCGGTCAAACATTTCTACGTTCATAAACTGAACAAAAAAAGCTTGAAAACTCACACAAAATCATCGATAAAAAATATGTAAAAGACCAAAACAGTCCTGGTCTCGAGCAGACCGATAGACCAAGGTCCTCCAACTTAATACAAGCGAAATTTATACAATAGCCACTAAATACAAAAAAATACATTTGGCTCTGCAGAAAATTTTGCTTATAAATACCCAATATGCTCCCGACTTTTTTTAATTAATTTTTTTTTATTTTATTAAAAATATATTCAGTGCACAAATATTTACATATTATAGGTGCATGGGAAACATTGTAATTATACAATTATAAAAAACACAATTATAATTATATGATAGGTGATATAATTATAATTGAAAAATATAATATAGAGCAGACATTCGCCGATCCCAAATTGATTTAAAATCGAATTTTTTTTATATAGTCGTTCTGGCTATTTGAAGACGCATCGACGCATTAACGCACAGACGTATGGACGAGACAACGATCTGACGTATGGACGCATTAACGCATGGATCCATGAACGCATTAACGTATGGACCCAATAACACACAGACCCATTAACGCGTTAACGCATTGACGCACAGACCCCATGGACGCACTAACGCCCATTAGTGCGTTTCAAAGTCCACAAGCAATTCGATGCGTCCTCCCCCCCCCCCACACAGCTCAAAACGCATACACTGCGCACATACCATTGTCCCTAATTGGGTCGTTTGTGACGTCATGAGCTTAACAGCCTCGGAGTACAACAACCAGTGGTGACGTCGTTAGCCTGACGTCATTAGTGACGTCGTTAGCCTGACGTCATTAGTGTTACATCATCACGCTATCGGATTACTGTGACACCACTAGAGTGACACCACTACAGTGACACCACTAGAGTGACACCACTAGAGTGACACCACTACAGTGACACCATTACAGTGACACCACTAGAGTGACACCAGTCGGATCCGGTCGGCCGAGCGGACAGCACGCTGGACTTGTGATCCTGTGGTCCTGGGTTCGATCCCAGGCGCCGGCGAGAAACAATGGGCAGAGTTTCTTTCACCCTATGCCCCTGTTACCTAGCAGTAAATAGGTACCTAGGTGTTAGTCAGCCTGTCACGGGTTGCTTCCTGGGGGTGGAGGCCTGGTCGAGAACCGGGCCGCGGGGACAGTAAAGCCCCGAAATCATCTCAAGATAACCACTACAGTGACACCACTTCAGCCTTTCACCTTACCTCTCTCCAGTCCAAAAATCGTTGGGGCGACACCCTAGGGCAAATCTAATTATCTCAAGATTTACCCATGAGGCCCTTATACTAGGGGAGGGGGAGGGGAGGCTGTATTTCCAAGCATTGCACCGCCCCTTCCCTTCCCTTACCCACCCTTCCCTCCCTCCCTCTCTCACCCTCCCTTTCTCACCCTCCCTCTCTCACCCTCCTTTCTCTCTCTCTCTCATTCCGTCTGATTCCTTTCTGCGCGGCGTCTGGTCGCTATTGAACGGCAGAGGGCGCCAAAATCAGTCCAGTAGGGGAGGGGGGGATGGTCCGTCAGTCTGGAAGAGGGGTGAGCAAAGAGGGAAGGGAGAAAGGGGTAACGGAAGAGGCGGGTGAGGGGAAAGGGGTGAGCGCGAGAGGGGAAACGAGATAAGAATTGCGATTTTTAAAATGGGGAAAGATGCCAGCACCCGGCTATGAGGAAATGAGAAAGTATGAAACGAGAGAGACATGAGGCTCTGATGTGAGGGAGCTATGAGGCTGGAGTGAGAGGAAAATGAGGGCTAGCAGTCCAACAGCAGCAACAGCCTGGTTGAGCAGCCAGTCATCAAGAAACTCTGCTCGTACGCAGAGAGCAGAAATACCCTCCAAAGTTTCCACTGATCAACAACACGACATTGAAAGCATTGAACCGAGAGAAAATCAAGTAGGAATGAGGACATTGGACGTGAGGAGAGAGATGAGGGGAGACACTGGACGTGAGGGGAGGGGTGAGGGGAGACATTGGACGTGGGACTGACGCTGAGGGGAGAGGGTGAAAGAAACAAGCGAATAAAAGAAAGGAATAACAAAACAGGTAAAGGGGGAGGCAGGAGAAGCAAGTTATATGATTAATGACCAAAATCTGAGGGAAAGAAAGAGGGGAATAAACTCCCACTGAGAAGTGCTGGGACGAGGGGTCAGATGAATCATGATGTACTCATAGATCTACTCATCTCTGAGTACCTTCAACCATACAGATGAGTAAATGTGTGTGTGTGTGTGTGTGTGTGTGTGTGTGTGTGTGTGTGTGTGTGTGTGTGTATTCACCTAGTTGTACTCACCTAGTTGTGTTTGCGGGGGTTGAGCTCTGGCTCTTTGGTCCCGCCTCTCAACCGTCAATCAACTGATGTACAGATTCCTGAGCCTATTGGGCTCTGTCATATCTACATTTGAAACTGTGTATGGAGTCAGCCTCCATACACAGGGAGGCCGTGTGTGTGTGTGTGTGTGTGTGTGTGTGTGTGTGTGTGTGTGTGTGTGTGTGTGTGTGTGTGTGTGTGTGTGTGTGTGTGTGTGTGTGTGTGTGTGTGTGGTGTGCTTACCTACCTGTGTAAGGGACTTGGAGCATATCTGGATGGAGTTCTGGGAGTTCTTCTACTCCCCAAGCCCGGCCTAAGGCCAGGCTCGACGTGTGATAACTTGGTCCAACAGGCTGTTGCTTGGAGCGAGCACACAGGCCCACATATCCACTACAGCGTGGTTGGTCCGGCACTTCTTGCAAGAACATTGCTAAGAGTATCTTGAAGACCCTATTAAGTGAATAGTCTTGATGAATAACGTTATAGTAATGCTTCTAATGGCTCCTCCTTGTGCTTGGTTTGTAATCAGTCTAATCACGCTTACAGGGTCGAGCTTCAACTCTTAAGCCCCAATCTTCTCATATTCCTGCGGTTTGCCTGTGTTTCTAGTTAAAAATGCTTGTTCTCCTCTGCCTACATGGCTGGTTCCCTTTAGGTTTGTAAATTTTCTATCTGTGCAGGTAAAATCTTGGACCCCGCCTTTCTAACCAACGTATTTTCCTCTATTATGTATACTGCATGTATTTCTAACACACACACACACACACACACACACACACACACACACACACACACACACAGGAAGCAGCCTGTAGCAGCTGTCTAACTCCCAGGTACCTATTTACTGCTAGGTGAAGACGAACATCAGGGTGAAAGAAACTCTGCCCATTTGTTTCCGTCTCCGCCGGGGATCGAACCCGGGTCCTTAGGACTACGACTCCAGAGTGCTGTCCACTCAGCCGCGACCCCCTCCCCTTCTCGTGTGTGTGTGTCCGTGACAGCATAGTTGATCACGTATCCACTGAAGCAAAGCCGCAAGGAAAAGGGGTGTGGGGGAGAGAGGGGTGTGGGGGAGAGAGGGGTGTGGGGGAGAGAGGGGTGTGGGGGAGAGTGGGGTGTGGGGGAGAGAGGGGTGTGGGGGAGAGTGTGGTTAAGGGTGCTTGTACCTGGATTGTACCTGAATGGGGTTCTGGGAGTTCTTTTACTCCCAAAGCCCAGCCTGAAGCCAGGCATGACGTGTAACAGCTTGGTCCACCAGGCTGTTGCTTGGCGCAGCCCGCAGGCCCACATATCCATCACAGCCCGGTTGGTCTATAATGTATAGCTAACACTTCTTGCACAAAACTAACCAGTTTTTTATTTTTCTTGAAGACATCCACTTTGGTTCCGGC
>NC_091234.1:18485883-18530604 GCF_040958095.1 Procambarus clarkii | reverse complement strand
GCACCACCGATACATCAATAAGTCCCTGCTGGTGCTAGGAGCAGCTGGGTGCTCGTGCTAGGAGTATCGACGGTGCGGTACCGCTCCTCCTCCCGTAACAGGCGGCTAGGGATCCAGCTGGGTGCTAGGGGAGCAATGCAAGGACCTGGTAGGCTCACACCCAGCGTTGGAAGGTCACGACACTGGATTTATAGACGAAGGAAAGTCGTAGGAACGATTTAAGAGCCGGACGCAAAGGTTAATACCTAGTACTAGAGATAAACACAGGAGAAGGAACAGGGGAAGGAATAGGGGCAGGAACAGGGGGAAGGAACAGAGGAAGAAACAGGGGAAGGAACAGGGGAAGGAACAGGGGACGGAACAGAGGAAGGAACAGGAGAAGGAACAGAGGAAGGAGCAGAGGAAGGAACAGGGGACGGAACAGAGGAAGGAACAGGAGAAGGAACAGAGGAAGGAGCAGAGGAAGGAACAGGGGACGGAACAGAGGAAGGAACAGGAGAAGGAACAGAGGATGGAACAGGGGACGGAACAGGGGAAGAAGCAGGGGAAGAAACAGAGGAAGGAACAGAGGAAGAAACAGCGGAAGAAACAGAGGAAGGAACAGGGGAAGGAACAGGAGAAGGAACAGAGGACGGAACAGGGCACGGAACAAGGGAAGGAACAGGGGAAGAAACAGCAGAAGAAACAGAGGAAGAAACAGCAGAAGAAACAGAGGAAGAAACAGGGGAAGGAACAGGGAAAGGAACAGAGAAAGGAACAGGGGCACTTGGAAGGCAAGGCTAAAATATCAATACATGCTACTGGAAGGTTGTACCAGCGTGCTACTGGAAGGTTGAACCAGCGTGCTACTGGAAGGCTGTACCAGCGTGCTACTGGAAGGCTGTACCAGCGTGCTACTGGAAGGCTGTACCAGCGTGCTACTGGAAGGCTGTACCAGCGTGCTACTGGAAGGTTGAACCAGCGTGCTACTAGAAGGTTGAACCAGCGTGCTACTGGAAGGCTGTACCAGCGTGCTACTGGAAGGCTGTACCAGCGTGCTACTGGAAGGTTGAACCAGCGTGCTACTAGAAGGTTGAACCAGCGTGCTACTGGAAGGCTGTACTAGCGTGCTGGAGGGAAGCCGACAGTCAGGTTAACACTCTGAAAGGTCAATATTCGCCCTCCTGAAAAATGTATATTTATGGGATGCCGTGAAAACTGAAATGTCACAACACCTTCCTGGAGGAAGAGCCGAGAAGGGAACATAACCTGGGGGCAGATTCACGAAAGCACTTACGCAAGGTCTTACGAACATGTACATCTTTCCTCAATCTTTGACGGCTTTGGTTACATTTATTAAACAGTTTACAAGCATGAAAACTTGCCAATCAACTGTTGTTATTGTTATAAACAGCCTCCTGGTGCTTTGGAGCTCATTAACTGTTTAATAATTGTAAACAATGCCGCCAAAGATTGAGAAAACATGTACAGGTTCGTAAGTGCTTGCGTAACTGCTTCGTGAATCTGACCCCAGGTGGTGTAGGAGGACCCAGAAGGCCAGCAAGTACTGACGTAATACACACAGACTTCGCAAAAGCTTTCGACTAATATATTCGTAAAACGTAGTTCGTAAAATGAGCCATCAAGGCATAAGGAAAAATAATACAGTGTCGCGTCAAAACGTCACTTCAAGAATTTTTAAATTACCCGGAAAGATTAAATTAAATTAAATCTAGTCACTGGGGAGACATGATCACTACATACAATATTTTCAAGAGGATTGGACAGAATAGATAATTGCAAACAATTTGATTCGCAGAAATACAACAATTATCCTTAAGACTATCTAGAGTGGTTAACAAATTGATTGCACTGAGTAAAGTGAAGGTAGACCCCCATACACAGTCTCCCAGACAGACCCCATACACAGTCTCCCAGACAGACCCCATACACAGTCTCCCAGACAGACCCCATACACAGTCTCCCAGACAGACCCCATACACAGTCACCCAGACAGACCCCATACACATTCTCCCAGACAGACCCCATACACAGCCCCCAGACAGACCCCATACACAGTCCCCAGACAGACCCCATACACAGTCCCCAGACAGACCCCATACACAGTTCCCCAGACAGACCCCATACACAGTTCCCCAGACAGACCCCATACACAATTCCCCAGACAGACCCCATACAGTCCCCAGACAGACCCCATACACAGTTCCCCAGACAGACCCCATACACAATTCCCCAGGCAGACCCCATACACAGTCCCCAGACAGACCCCATACACAGTCCCCAGACAGACCCCATACACAGCCCCCAGACAGACCCCATACACAGTCCCCAGACAGACCCCATACACAGTCCCCAGACAGACCCCATACACAGTTCCCCAGACAGACCCCATACACAGTCCCCAGACAGACCCCATACACAGTCCCCAGACAGACCCCATACACAGCCCCCAGACAGACCCCATACACAATTCCCCAGGCAGACATGTACCCCAGGTAACTGAAGATTGAGAAGTGGGACCCCATAGCTGAAGCCCAACCTCACACTCACAGAGACGAACACAATTAGGTGACTACACACACACATTTAAGTACACATGTACACTTCCTTCAACATGTACACATAACCAGAAATAAATAACTTACCCCTCGACCCGAACATCACAGGAAAAGAAAATACAGAAAATGAAAACGAGAGAGAGAGAGAGGGGAGAAGACATGAGAGAAGGGGAAACAGGTGGGAAAGATATTTGGTAACTATGGGAAAGGGGGAAAAACAATGGACATATCGACGAAAGGGGGAGAAAGAGAAACTTGATAGTTATTGGCGAAAGAATGATGAAGTTGATAGGATGAGGTAAGGAAATAGACACTGAAATGGGGGAAATGGGCGAGAGACAATTATATAAATAGGACATGGCGTAGGCCAGATAACTAAAAGATGATAAAAAAAATTTGATTGGAAAAGGGGAGGGTTAAGCTTGAGCTCTAACTGAGCATGAGGGCTCAAGATCAACTAGGGTGAGGGGAAATCATAGGAAATAGGTAAAGACTCGGAAAGTCAAGGGAATAGGGAAGTGGGGAAGAGGGAAGTGGTTACAGGCATGGAGAGGGAACAGCAGCAGAAACAGAACGAGATTAATGGTTGTTTGGAGCGAAGATGAGAGAGAGAGAGAGAGAGAGAGAGAGAGGAAAGATCATCCTCTCAAAAGATTCCGCCCACTTTGCACCCGCAAGATATCGTAAGTTTAGGGGTTGGCAAATGTTAATCTTATCGTTTGAGGAGCTGTTCACTTGAGACAGTTAAGCAAGTCCCAGCTGTGTCTGGGGTACAAGTGACAGGATGAACAACCCAGCGGGTTTTCTTCCTATTGGGGAGTGTTGTACATTCTGCTATGGCGGTGTGTCCACTCACAGGATGAGTGGCGCTGCCCAATACTGTCACTATGGCGGTGTGTCCACTCACAGGATGAGTGGCGCTGCCCAATACTGTCACTATGGCGGTGTGTTCACTCACAAGATGAGTGACGCTGCCCAATACTGTCACTATGGCGGTGTGTCCACTCACAGGATGAGTGGCGCTGCCCAATACTGTCACTATGGCGGTGTGTCCACTCACAGGATGAGTGGCGCTGCCCAATACTGTCACTATGGCGGTGTGTCCACTCACAGGATGCGTGGCGCTGCCCAATACTGTCACTATGGCGGTGTGTCCACTCACAGGATGAGTGGCGCTGCCCAATACTGTCACTATGGCGGTGTGTCCACTCACAGGATGAGTGACGCTGCCTAATACTGTCACTATGGCGGTGTGTCCACTCACAGGATGAGTGGCGCTGCCCAATACTGTCACTATGGCGGTGTGTCCACTCACAGGATGAGTGACGCTGCCCAATACTGTCACTATGGCGGTGTGTCCACTCACAGGATGAGTGGCGCTGCCCAATACTGTCACTATGGCGGTGTGTCCACTCACAGGATGAGTGACGCTGCCCAATACTGTCACTATGGCGGTGTGTCCACTCACAGGATGAGTGACGCTGCCCAATACTGTCACTATGGCGGTGTGTCCACTCACAGGATGAGTGACGCTGCCCAATACTGTCACTATGGCGGTGTGTCCACTCACAGGATGAGTGACGCTGCCCAATACTGTCACTATGGCGGTGTGTCCACTCACAGGATGAGTGGCGCTGCCCAATACTGTCACTATGGCGGTGTGTCCACTCACAGGATGAGTGACGCTGCCCAATACTCTCACTATGGCGGTGTGTCCACTCACAGGATGAGTGACGCTGCCCAATTCTATCACTATGGCGGTGTGTCCACTCACAGGATGAGTGACGCTGCCCAATACTGTCACTATGGCGGTGTGTCCACTCACAGGATGAGTGACGCTGCCCAATACTGTCACTATGGCGGTGTGTTCACTCACAGGATGAGTGACGCTGCCCAATACTGTCACTATGGCGGTGTGTCCACTCACAGGATGAGTGACGCTGCCCAATACTGTCACTATGGCGGTGTGTTCACTCACAGGATGAGTGACGCTGCCCAATACTGTCACTATGGCGGTGTGTCCACTCACAGGATGAGTGACGCTGCCCAATACTGTCACTATGGCGGTGTGTTCACTCACAGGATGAGTGACGCTGCCCAATACTGTCACTATGGCGGTGTGTTCACTCACAGGATGAGTGACGCTGCCCAATACTGTCACTATGGCGGTGTGTCCACTCACAGGATGAGTGACGCTGCCCAATACTGTCACTATGGCGGTGTGTTCACTCACAGGATGAGTGGCGCTGCCCAATACTGTCACTATGGCGGTGTGTTCACTCACAGGATGAGTGACGCTGCCCAATAAACTCGCCCCTCGGGGCAAAATTAATATAAACAAAACTAATCATCCTATGGAGCTACAGGAGTCAGATGCCAGACTATATGGGCCGAGTGAAGACAGGTGGTGGGCCTACAGATAGACAGGTGGGCCTAGGGGATAGACAGGTGGGCCGACCAGGTCAGCCATTACCATAATGAGATGGTCTGTTTCCGTTATATTATACATGCGATTAAAACTTCACCAGGGCCCCGAACAACGCAAGTCCTGCTTGCCATCCAAATGATCTGATTATCAGAAGTTTTCTCATTAAACTTCCCTTCCTTCTCTGATAAGGAAGACACACACACACACAAAAACAAATAAGAAAGGATTTCAGGATTTGAAAAGTATTTCAAGCACAGCCTGGTGTCGAGGGGGCGCTATGGTTAGCACCCCGTGTGACGAGGGGGCGCTATGGTTAGCACACCATGTGACGAGGGGGCGCTAAGTTTAGCACACCGTGTGACGAGGGGGCGCTAAGTTTAGCACACCATGTGACGAGGGGGCGCTAAGTTTAGCACCCCGTGTGACGAGGGGGCGCTAAGTTTAGCACCCCGTGTGACGAGGGGGCGCTAAGTTTAGCACACCGTGTGACGAGGGGGCGCTAAGTTTAGCACACCGTGTGACGAGGGGGCGCTAAGTTTAGCACCCCGTGTGACGAGGGGGCGCTAAAGTTTAGCACACCGTGTGACGAGGGGGCGCTATGGTTAGCACACCATGTGACGAGGGGGCGCTAAGTTTAGCACACCGTGTGACGAGGGGGCGCTAAGTTTAGCACCCCGTGTGACGAGGGGCGCTAAGTTTAGCACACCATGTGACGAGGGGGCGCTAAGTTTAGCACCCCGTGTGACGAGGGGGCGCTAAGTTTAGCACCCCGTGTGACGAGGGGCGCTAAGTTTAGCACACCATGTGACGAGGGGGCGCTAAGTTTAGCACACCGTGTGACGAGGGGGCGCTAAGTTTAGCACCCCGTGTGACGAGGGGGCGCTAAAGTTTAGCACACCGTGTGACGAGGGGGCGCTATGGTTAGCACACCATGTGACGAGGGGGCGCTAAGTTTAGCACCCCGTGTGACGAGGGGGCGCTAAGTTTAGCACCCCGTGTGACGAGGGGGCGCTAAGTTTAGCACACCGTGTGACGAGGGGGCGCTAAGTTTAGCACCCCGTGTGACGAGGGGGCGCTAAGTTTAGCACCCCGTGTGACGAGGGGGCGCTAAGTTTAGCACCCTGTGTGACGAGGGGGCGCTAAAGTTTAGCACCCCGTGTGACGAGGGGGCGCTAAAGTTTAGCACCCCGTGTGACGAGGGGGCGCTAAAGTTTAGCACCCCGTGTGACGAGGGGGCGCTAAAGTTTAGCACCCCGTGTGACGAGGGGGCGCTAAAGTTTAGCACCCCGTGTGACGAGGGGGCGCTAAAGTTTAGCACCCTGTGTGACGAGGTCCGCTATGTGAATGCTGCTCTGAAATAACCTACCAGACAATGCCTTGATTTCTACTGACCTTTGACCTAACTCGTCCTGTTATGCCCAACATTGTGGGATCCCTGCAGCATGGCGCGTGATATAAGACCGACTAACGGAATAGACGCGCGTGTAGATGGGATAGGTGGGAAGGATTGGGAGGAAGAGTGTGTTAAGACTCTGTGGGTCTGGAGAGGGGAAAGGGGGGAACGGAAGGGGAGGAAGGGAGGTGGAGTTGAAGGAGAGGGGGGGTGAAGTAGGGGGGGGGGGGCGGATCAGTAGTGCAGGAGTCTTATGTTAGAGGTGGAGAGTGGCGAGGATTATTTAAAAATAAGTGTGTGTGTGTGTGTGTGTGTGTGTGTGTGTGTGTGTGTGTGTGTGTGTGTGTGTGTGTGTGTGTGTGTGTGTGTGTGTGTGTGTACTCACCGAGAGAGAGAGAGAGAGAGAGAGAGAGAGAGAGAGAGAGAGAGAGAGAGAGAGAGAGAGAGAGAGAGAGAGAGAGAGAGAGAGAGAGACACATTGACAGTACATATAGATATGTAAACACACGCACGCAAGCACACGCAAGATTTCATAAACTCGATTTCATGAGAGGACACTATGGGGAACTTAGATCATTTCTTAATGAGTTTAACTGGACAGACTTGTTGCTAGGTAAGGAAGTAAGAGAGATAAGAGAGATATCTGCCAAATTTTGGACTCAAGGCCTACACACACACACACACACACAGATACACACACACACACACCATCAACCCGACCATTATCAGGCACTTCTTTCACGAGAGTAATGGGAGTAATTGGGAAAGGAACGGAAGATAGAGGGAAGGGATTAAATGGGAGAGGCAAGAGCTCACCTTCCTCCCTTCCCTGGGAAAGGAAGGGGAGAGTGTGTGTGTGTGTGGGGGGGGGGGGGGAGAAGTTGGACTAAGCGTAGGAATTCCAAATATGTCATTTATCTGTCATAAGCAAGGCTCGGCCCACCTGTTTACAGGTGGACATTTCTCTCGCACTGGGTTGTCAAAAGATGATAAACTCAAACAAATCATCGGGTTGTTTGCTGGAGGGTCAGGATGGCCGGTCGGTAAACACCGCCATCGCTTGCGTGAAGGTGATCGTTGTATACACATGTATACACATGTATACACATGTATATTGTCGAGGCGAGTGGGAATATCTTGTGTCAATACGACGAAATTGAATCTCCTTGGGTTATCTCAACGCCGATTTGAGAGTTACAAATCTCATACCAGTTACGTATATGTATGTATGTATGTATGTATGTATGTATGTATGTATGTATGTATGTATGTATGTATGTATGTATGAATGTATGTATGTATGTATATAAAGACAGGAGAGAGAGAAGTCTGACCAACCTGGCTGTTCTTGGTGGCGTTAATGGCTCCTCCACATGCTTCCGTCATTAATTCTCCATGCTAGGGTGGGGGGCCAGGTAAATGACCCCTCGGTCGCCCTACCATACAGGGCACTCTCCCCTCCCCCTAAGTGGCTCGTCTCCCCCCCCCCCCCAAGAGTGCCTTGACATATTTGTACAACCAATTTTTGCACCTATTTCCGCGACAATGGGCCAATTTCGCGTAATTATATATATATATATATATATATATATATATATATATATATATATATATATATATATATATATATATGTCGTACCTAGTAGCCAGAACTCACTTCTCAGCCTACTATGCAAGGCCTGATTTGCCTAATAAGCCAAGTTTTCATGAATTAGTGTTTTTTCGACCACCTAACCTACCTAACCTAACCTAACTTTTTCAGCTACCTAACCTAACCTAACCTATAAAGATAGGTTAGATTAGGTTAGGTAGGGTTGGTTAGGTTCGGTCATATATCTACGTTAATTTTAACTCCAATAAAAAAAATTGACCTCATACATAATGAAATGGGTAGATTAATCATTTCATAAGAAAAAAAATTGAGAAAATATATTAATTCAGGAAAACTTGGCTTATTAGGCAAATCGGGCCTTGCATAGTAGGCTGAGAAGTGCGTTCTGGCTACTAGGTACGACATATATATATATATATATATATATATATATATATATATATATATATATATATATATATTTGGTTAGTTCTTTCTCCAAGAGGTTCGTTAGGTGCTGTGTTACATCTTGTAAATAAAAAAATATATAAATTAATTTTATTACCAACTAAAAATAGTATTTATAGTGTTTCAATATTTTGTTTTTAATTTCGTACGTCTGGCAGGCCCGGAGGAAAACAACGTCGCTGCCACGACATCTCGAGGAAGCTATCGTACAAACAACGGAAATTGGGTGCATTCAATTCCATTGTCTGCTTAATAAGCCTAAATGGATCACATTAAAACACTTCTCATGCAAAAAAAAAAGTCCTCTTGGACCAGTTCCTTTAATCATTAGACTTTTCAAAGTCAAATCAAATCTAAAAATGTCACAATTTGAAAGCTATAATTGAAGTAGAAAAATTAATTCTAGGACGAAGTAGATTCCTCTTGGATCAATGGATCTCTCTCGTACTGGGAATAATTTCAGTATCCAGTTAGACAAACAAAATACTGATGTTAAAAGTTCGTTAAAATGAACTTTTCGCTAATGAGCTGAGATGCCAGTTTACACCTCGTGCGTGATTGGTTCCCTGTATACCTGAAGGATACCAGCGATGAGTTTACATCTCTGTAAACCGCCCGCTACTGGATAGTTACTTTCCCGTATCTAAACGTGTGTCGGTAAACTTGAAGTGTTAAACGTTGGTTAATTACAGGTGTCAGACGATGGATAATTACAGGTGTCAGACGATGGATAATTACAGGTGTCAGTCGATGGCTAACGACACTAGTTAAATGATAATCTGACCATGAAATAAGTATACACACTTCAGTCCTGAATATAGTTCAAACACCTTAAGCAGCCCGTAGCAGCTGTCTAACTCCCAGGTACCTATATACTGCTAGGTAACAGGAGCATCAGGGTAAAAGAAATTATGCCCATTTGTTTCCGCCTCCACCGGGGATAGATCCCAGAACCTCAGGACTACGAATCCCGAGCGCTGTCCACTCAGCTGTCAGGCCCCCCTGGCACCTATACTTTCTCACTGATACGTCAGGCTATTGTGGCTCTCCTTCAGCATGTGATTAATCGTATCTCCTTGTTTGGCTTCCTCCGGGACGTGAAATTATCCAGGTGGTGGATAATTATCCAGGTGATGGATAATTATCCAGGTGGTGGATAATTATGCAGGTGGTGGATAATTATCCAGGTGGTGGATAATTATCCAGGTAGTGGATAATTATCCAGGTGGTGGATAATTATCCAGGTGGTGGATAATTATCCAGGTGGTGGATAATTATCCAGGTGGTGGATAATTATCCAGGTGGTGGATAATTATCCAGGTGATGGATAATTATCCAGGTGGTGGATAATTATCCAGGTGGTGGATAATTATCCAGGTGGTGGATAATTATCCAGGTGATGAATAATTATGACAGCCGCCCTATTTCTCGTCAAGAACACTGAGTTTAAATAGGAACCTATTAACAGCCAATTGGGAACCTATTAACAGCCAATTTCTACCGAGCATCTTGATTTACTATAGAAAAAACACCTCCCGTAGGGGATAACATTTTTTGACACATTTAGTTTATTGTGCACCCCATACTCATCCTGTGAGCGGTAGCGCAAAAATGATTACAGAGGGCACAAAAGGTCTTTATCAGACCTGAGGGGTGACTATTACATTAACAATTACATCTATCCTTCACACACTATAGTTACAATGTCAGCTAGTTACAGAGAATGTTCTATTTCAAGAGCTATATATTTACTGTAAGTCATTATACATTAATGGTAATTATCGCTAATACATAATTGTTTGAGCAATGGAGATATTACAGAGTCACAGGGGAGCTCCTGTTTATTATTAGTCTTCACAATACACTACTTGTTTCTTAATCTCATATGTCGTGTACCTATTGGGAGCGAAATATGGATACAGCGCAAGGATTTCAGGTATTTTATCCTCAATAAGCAGGTCAATGTCAGAAGGAATCCACAACATTTTTATATTTACCCTTTTGCTAAGTATGCTTATATCGACTTGAGAATGGTCCAGGACGGACCGAAACGTCGTCGTCCCTTCAACTTCTAGTGTGTAGTCTGGTCAATATGCTTATATAGTCTATGTCTGGCGTCTGAGACAAGCACGTTATTACTTGATTGCAAACTATTTATTGCTCGTAGTGAGGAAAGGGAGTCGGAAATAATTAAGCTGTCTACTTCAATGTTGTCAATCATTTCGAGTGCTACCAGTATTGCTACCAATTCAGCTTGCGTTGTGAATGCAATATTGCATCTATCAGTATTGCAACCAATGCAGCTTGCATTGTGGATGCCCAGTTACTAACTCTCATATTCCTTTGAAGTGTGCTGCCGTCGGGCTGATGAGTAATGCCAGTACTTCCTGCCCTCCCTGTAGCTGTGGGCTTTCTGTAGTGAATTAGGATGTGAAACGTGTCTATTATTTTGACAAATAATTTTGATGCCTTTCAAGGCTTTCCTCAGGGGGAGTATCAAAGGTTAAAGTCCACTAACAAAACCCTCCCATTCACAGTCACGTCTCGAGCAGAAGAATCTATCTTTATCCACCTTATTTATTCTCCTCAGTATCTTGTATGTTGTGATCATATCCTCTCTGTTCCTTCTGTCTTCTAGGGTTATGAGATTTAGTTCTATTATTTTTTAAATTCGGCGTTATGTTTCACAAGTAAACCGGTGAGCCACCAGGTGTGTGTGTACTCACCTAGTTACTCACTTAGTTGTGCTTGCGGGGGTTGAGCTCTGGCTCTTTGGCCCCGCCTCTCAACTGTCAATCAACTGGTGTACAGGTTCCTGACCCTATTGGGCTCTATCATATCTACACTTGAAACTGTGTATGGAGTCAGCCTCCACCACATCACTGTCTAATGCATTCCATTTATTAACCACTCTGACACTGAAAAAATTCTTTCTAATGTCTCTGTGGCTCATGTGGGTAATTAGCTTCCACCTGTGTCCCCTTGTGCGTGTACCACCAGTGTTAAATAATACATCCTTGTCTACCCTGTAATGTGTGTGTGTGTGTGTGTGTGTGTGTGTGTGTGTGTGTGTGTGTGTGTGTGTGTGTGTGTGTGTGTGTGTGTGTGTGTGTGTGTGTGGCGAGCCCCAAGACAGTTTCTCCCCCACCCACACACACACACACACACCTGGTACCTGGTGGCTGAGTGGACAGCACTCGGGACTCGTAATTCTAGGGACCTGGGACCTGTGCAGGCAGAAACAAATGGGCAGAGATTCTTTCACCATGATGCCCCTGTTCACCTAGCAGTAAATAGGTACCTGGAAGTTAGACAGCTGTTCAGGGCTGCTTCCTGTGTGTGTGTGTGTGGGGGGGAAAATGATTGTTGATTGACAGTTGAGAGGCGGGACCAAAGAGCCAGAGCTCAAACCCCTCAAGCACAGGTGAGTACCCTCACCTGTCTGAACAAACAAAGCCAAAAAACAAAGCTTGATAAAAAAAAACAATAAAAAATACCTTGTCCTTCTTTTGAATGACAAAAAAATACAAAATACAAAAAAAAATTCATTCAATCTCGAACAATGCGGAAGTAACAAAGCCACTCTGGGGTCAGAGGTCATTCACATGCATAAACAACCATTACGCCCTCATAAACAACCCTCCCTTCCACCCTCTCCCCACCAAAAAAACTTCAAACAGACTACCGAGGGAGATTTTTTCCCCTTTCCAGTACACGAAAAAATTATTTTAGTTCCCCATGTGTGGTGTCTATAATTTCCGTTTTCTGTCGCCGCTCTGCCTTTTCCTCCTGTCCAATTTTAAGACATTTTCCTTGTTTTATTCATTATTTCTTTTGGTCTTTGCATTATTCTTGCGTCTTGGCGCGTCCTATATGATATTCTTGCGTCTTGGCGCGTCCTATAAGACATTCTTGCGTCTTGGCGCGTCCTATAAGACATTCTTGCGTCTTGGCGCGTCCTATAAGACATTCTTGCGTCTTGGCGCGTCCTATATGATATTCTTGCGTCTTGGCGCGTCCTATAAGACATTCTTGCGTCTTGGCGCGTCCTATAAGACATTCTTGCGTCTTGGCGCGTCCTATAAGACATTCTTGCGTCTTGGCGCGTCCTATATGATATTCTTGCGTCTTGGCGCGTCCTATATGACATTCTTGCGTCTTGGCGCGTCCTATATGACATTCTTGCGTCTTGGCGCGTCCTATATGACATTCTTGCGTCTTGGCGCGTCCTATATGACATTCTTGCGTCTTGGCGCGTCCTATATGACATTCTTGCGTCTTGGCGCGTCCTATATGACATTCTTGCGTCTTGGCGCGTCCTATATGACATTCTTGCGTCTTGGCGCGTCCTATATGACATTCTTGCGTCTTGGCGCGTCCAATATGATATTCTTGCGTCTTGGCGCGTCCTATATGACATTCTTGCGTCTTGGCGCGTCCTATATGATATTCTTGCGTCTTGGCGCGTCCTATATGATATTCTTGCGTCTTGGCGCGTCCTATATGGCATTCTTGCGTCTTGGCGCGTCCTATAAGACATTCTTGCGTCTTTGTGTGTCCTAACATACTAGCCTTGCTTCCTGGTGTGTGCTAAAATGACATTCTTGCGTCACGATGGTCCTAATATAATATTCTTGCGTCCTGGCGTGTCCTAATATGTCATTCTTGCGTCCTGGCGCTGCCTGCAAGAGCAGGACGCAACAAGCACCAACTGCAGGCCATCACGCAACAATTAATGCACGCACTAGTGATAATTATCGCTCCATCTGTAGTCGTCTGCTAATCACAGGCATGGTGGCTCCAATCACCTCGTTACAGTTAATCACGCGGTTTCAGTCGACCCTTCAGTGAACCAATCGAACAATCGTTGGCTGCGTGATCATCAGCCCGAGGACCAAGCACTGACGAAACCTGTTCATCTTTTCATTATCAGATTCGGCTTTGTTTACACCTCAGAAGCTGTTCCCTGATGTAAATATGATGAGAAAATCTAGAGATCCACAAGTCACTGTATTAAAACAACAAACTATTAGAAAGACAAGGTTTAGGAGCTATCTTGTGATGTTACAAGCACACAAGCACATCTGAGTACACACACACACACACACACACACACACACAATCTGTACAGCAGTCGATTGACGGCTGAGAGGCAGAACCAAAGAGCCAGAGCTCAACCACCGCAAGCACAACTAGGTGAGTACAACAGCTAGGTGAGTACAACAACTAGGTGAGTACACACACACACACACACACACACACACTCTTTTGACCAAAGAGCCAGAGCTCAACCCCCGCAAGCACAATTAGGTGAGTACACACACACACACACACACACACACACACACACACACACACACACACACACAAAGGACCAAAGAGCCAGAGCTCAACCCCCGCAAACACAACTAGGTGAGTACACACACACACACACACACACAAACACAAAGGACCAAAGAGCCAGAGCTCAACCCCCGCAAACACAACTAGGTGAGTACACACACACACACACACACACACACACACACACACACACACACACACACACACACACACACACACACCCCAGATAGAGTCGCTAGTCTTACAGTTCAACTTCTTGCCATTCCAAACAGATGATCTGCAAACATCCATTGTTTTTATAAGGTCACTCCTCTCCCTTGCAATCTCTCATGTTGCACAGAATTCTTCGTGACTGCCACTAGAGACTATTTGAGGTTGGAATACACGTTGCAGACTTGTACACACACACACACACACACACACACACACACACACACACACACACACACACACACACACACACACACACACACACACACACGCACACGCACACGCACACCAGGAAGCAGCCCTTGACAGCTGACTAACTCCCAAGTAGCTATTTACTGCTAGGTAACAGGGGCATTCAGGGTGAAAGAAACTTTGCCCATTTGTTTCTGCCTGGTGCGGGAATCGAACCCGCGCCACAGAATTACGAGCCCTGCGCACTATCCACCAGGCTACCAGGCCCCTTGTGTGTGTGTGTGTGTGTGTGTACTCACCTAGTTGTGTTTGAGGGGGTTGAGCTCTGGCTCTTTGGTCCTGCCTCTCAACCGTCAATCAACTGCTGTACAGATTGTGTGTGTATGTGTATGTGTATGTATGTGTGTGTGTGTGTGTGTGTGTGTGTGTGTGTGTGTGTGTGTGTGTGTGTGTGTGTGTGTGTGTGTGTGTGTGTGTGTATGCGCGCGCGCGTGCGTGCGTACTTTCTTGACATTCAGATTGCTGACTAACAAGCAAACGCACTCAAACTCATGCCTACCCAAACCTTGATAATTAGTGACCTCAAAGCCTTGTGTACAACCTACGTGACACTATTACATGAATATGCAGCGCCAGCAAGGAAAACCCACAACGACCCTAAAGAAACACCAATCCTGGATAGGCAAACCCCCGAGGCTAGCCACACAGCACGTCCCGGAGCTCAGATGGTGTGAATATTTGCCATGTCTGAGAAAACTTGACCTTATATTGCTTGTGAGAGACACGGAGGACATGATTACGATATACATGATTCTTTGAGAAAATTCTGAAGAAAATGAAAAAAAGGAAAGTCACAGGGATGCAATAACGGCCTATTAACATAGCTCGAGTGCAGGGGGGAGTTGTGTAAAACCCTGGTTTGTGCCTCAGAGAGGCTGCAGGATCCAATAAGTTCAGTTGAACTTCGGTTTCAACTCTTTTACCCTATCGTAGCTCAGTCGATTAAGGCAGCGTCTGGGATGCTCCCGGACGCAGGTTCGAATCCTCGTCACGGCCCTTGTTGATTTTGTTCACAGGTAGGTCAGTACACACACACACTCTGGCTAGTACGAACGCCAGATAAAAAATTTTAAAATACAATTATTTAATTTTGGGAGCGTCGTACACTCGTGTCTTCTGACAACCTGTTCAAGGCGAGGGAGTAGTTGATCCCAAATTTAATAACACCGTGAGGGGTGGGGGGGAGGGGGGGGAGAGGGGGGGAAGGGGAGGGGGAGGGAGGGGGAGGGAGGGGGAGGGAGGGGGAGGGGGAGGGGGAGGGGGGGTGGGGAGTTGTCATTATGAAGGTGAATATTAAACCCAATTGCCATGAAATTACGGGTTTTGCTTGATTACACCATGACCCCCCCTCCCCCCCCTTCCCCCACACTCCCCCTCTTCCTTCTCCTTCTGCTCCTCCTCTGTCTCTCCCACCTCCTCCTTTTCGTCTCCACGAGGCCCGACAGATGCTGTTGCTTCGGATTCTGGAATTCAGCAAATCCTTCCCTCCCGTTCCATCCCCAAATCCTTATCCTGACTCCCTTCCAAGTGCTATATAGTCGTAATGGCTTGGCGCTTAACCTGATAGTTCTCTCCTCCCTTCCCTTCCCTTCCGAGGTAGGAAGGCTACAGCAAGCTGTGGTGGGTATGTGGGCCTGTGGGCCGCTCCAAGCAACAGTCTGGTGGACCAAACTCTCACAAGTGAAGCCTGGCCTCGGGCCGCCTTGAGGAGTAGAAAAACTCCCAGAATCCCATCAAGCAGGTATCAACCAGGGATCAGCTCCTCCAGCATCCCTACAACCATACCTTGATCTCCCAGCCATCCTGCCAGCCTGGGTTACCTCTAGGGTAGGGGTAACTCCCTCAGTATTGATGGCCCTTCATTTGTCCCGTCTTGAGAACAGGATTCACCGGTTGTTAAGCTTACACAACCTCTTAAGTTCCTGTACTCTTAGATTCCCACCTCAGCGTCGGAAGCAGTAATCTTAATCTACATTTTCAGGAACGTAAAATAGACGATATGGTTATTAAGTGGTGTGTGTTGGATACAGGAGTACCTAAGCAACAGGTGAAAATGAAAATGAAAGGGGATATTTGTGTGTGTGTGTGTGTGTGTGTGTGTGTGTGTGTGTGTGTGTGTGTGTGTGTGTGTGTGTGTGTGCGTGTGTGTGTGTGTGTGTGTGTGTGTGTGTGTGTGTGTGTGTGTGTGTGTGTGTGTGTGTGTGTGTGTGTGTGTACATGCATTCCCTGTCACCGACTTCAAGAGCTCTTCTGCTGCGTCAGCCGGGAGCCAGGCTTCCTTTCTGATAATTTGATCTAAAAGGCTGTTGCTTGCAGCAGCCCGCAGGCCCACAAATCCATCACAGCCCGGCTGATCCGGTACTTCCTGTGTAGTGAAAGAAGACAGACATCTGCATTGATTGAGAAGAGCCGATGATCACTAGAAGACGCAGTTGAGGAATTGAACAACTCGACAAGCAATGGAGGAATCTGATTGCACCTGAGAATTGCATCACAACCTTTCCTTCAATCAACAACAAGGTTGTTAGCAATAACAACAGTGGGTTGTGGAGTGCCCAAACTCATAATCTGTTTAATAAATGCAAAAAAAAGCTATTACACAAAGATGTAAAGGTTTCGCAAGTGGTTGCATGAATGTTTGATGTATCCTGGCAGATATTGTTTTATGGATGATTGGGAGTGTGTATTAGACTGTGTATTTGGTGTCTTTAACTTAAGATATTAACTATAAGATAGGAAACGAAGACCTTTGAAACAAGAAGCCTTCCTTGAGCTCTCAAGTGGCCCCAAGAAGCGTGTCTATGTTGACCAGACCACACACTAGAAGGTGAAGGGACGACGACGTTTCGGTCCGTCCTGGACCATTCTCAAGTCGACGGACCGAAACGTCGTCGTCCCTTCACCTTCTAGTGTGTGGTCTAGTCAACATACTTCAGCCACGTTATTGTGACTCATCGCCTGCAAGCGTCTCTAAGGTTATCTTAGAGGTTATCTTATTGCGGCTTCTTAAAATCTGAAAATAAATCAGCATTTGTACCTGAACCACAATCAGGTACTGAATGACAATCGACTTTATATAATGGTCCAGGTGGATGGTATAAAGGTTGATATAATGATATAATATATGCACACATCTTCTGGTATGTGGTTTAGTTCTTGTTATACCTGGAGTATACTGAGAGTGGGTTCTCGGAGTTCTTCTACTCCCCCCAAACCCTGAGGCCAGGCTCGACTTGTGATAACTTGTTCCAACTGACTTCTATTATGTTGTGTCCCCTGAATCTGTATTTTTCAGATCCCTAACAAGTCTCTTCCATCTACTGAAAGTTGAATGTCGTCTGTTTAGTTATTTCGTCTCTCCTTCACTCCCTCCATCCAGTATCTATCACTCTAATCCACCTCTCCCCCTATATCTTCCACCTGACCCCATATATCTTCCACCAGACCCCCTATATCTTCCACCTGACCCCATATATCTTCTACCAGACAGCCTATATCTTCCACCTGACCCCCTTTATCTTCCACCTGACCCCCTATATCATCCACCTGACCCCCTATATCTTCCACCTGACCCCCTATATCATCCACCTGACCCCCTATATCTTCCACCTGACCCCCTATATCATCCACCTGACCCCCTATATCTTCCACCTGACCCCCTATATCATCCACCTGACCCCCTATATCTTCCACCTGACCCCCTATATCTTCCACCTGACCCCCTATATCCACCACCAGACCCCCTATATCTTCCACCAGACCCCCTATATCTTCCCCCTGACCCCCTATATCTTCCCCCTGACCCCCTATATCTTCCCCCTGACCCCCTATATCCTCCACCAGACCCCCTATATCTTCCACCAGTCCCCCTATATCATCCACCAGTCCCCCTATATCATCCACCTGACCCCCTATATCTTCCACCAGACCCCCTATATCTTCCACCTGACCCCATATATCTTCTACCAGACAGCCTATATCTTCCACCTGACCCCCTATATCTTCCACCACAGCCTATATCCTCTACCAGACCCCCTATATCCTCCACCTGACCCCCCCCTATATCCTCCACCAGTCAACCAACCTCCACCTGTCTTCCACACGGGTGACCGCTCTTACTCTGCCGCCGTTGGAATAATCACAGTAAAAATATCCCACAAGTGAAGCCGTGTCTGCGGGCCCTCGGTGACCGCTCTTCAAGATAAATTTCTTTATTCCCGCGTTGCTCCTCAAGGAATCTGCTCCAGCCAGAAACACTCGCCAGGTGTCTTCCTTTCTTGAGTGCCTCAAAACACACACTTGGGGGACGACGAGGAGGTGAGGTGATTGTCAAGGGAAAGCGCCAAGCCATTACGACTATATAGCACTGAGAAGAGGTCAGGATAAGGATTGGGATGGGACGAGGGAAGGAATGGTGCCCAAACACCTGGACGGTCGGGGATTGAACGCCGACCTGCATGACTAGGAGATGGCGGAAGAGAAGTCAAAGATACTTTCTAGTAGTCTTATTCGTCTCTTTTGTTCTGTCTGGTCAACATATTCTACCCTTCAACCACTTGGGCTGGAGGTCTCGCTTCATGCAGGTCGGCGTTCAATCCCCGACCGTCCAAGTGGTTGGGCACCATTCCTTTCTCCCCGTCCCATCCCTAATCCTTATCCTGACCCCTTCCCAGTGCTATATAGTCGTAATGGCTTGGTGCTTTGCCCTGACAATTTCCTCCCTCCCTCTCCCCCCATTTGAGGCAATCTCGACTAAGTACCCCAAGTTGTTCAGGTAAGTTGGAATGAAGTTTCCAGACGCTTAGAAATCTTAGAATAATCTTAGAAGTCGAGGAGGATACCTGAGGTTTACCTGGAGTGGGTTCTGAGAGTTCTTTCACTCCCCCAAGGACGGTCTATGGGGACTAGGGGTGTTTTGTGACACCCTGTACGTTACCAGAGGCATTAGTGACACTCACATACGTTACTAGAGGCATTTGTGACACCCTGTACGTTACCAGGGACATTTGTGACACTCACATACGTTACCAGAGACATTTGTGACACCCTGTACGTTACCAGAGACATTTGTGACACTCACATACGTTACCAGAGACATTTGTGACACCCTGTACGTTACCAGAGACATTTGTGACACTCACATACGTTACTAGAGGCATTTGTGACACCCTGTACGTTACCAGAGACATTTGTGACACTCACATACGTTACTAGAGGCATTTGTGACACCCTGTACGTTACCAGAGGCATTTGTGACACCCTGTACGTTACCAGAGGCATTTGTGACACCCTGTACGTTGCCAGAGGCATTTGTGACACCCTGTACGTTGCCAGAGGCATTTGTGACACCCTGTACGTTACCAGAGGCATCTGTGACACCCTGTACGTTACCAGAGGCATTTGTGACACCCTGTACGTTGCCAGAGGCATCTGTGACACCCTGTACGTTACTAGAGGCATCTGTGACACCCACATACGTTACCAGAGGCATCTGTGACACCCTGTACGTTACTAGAGGCATCTGTGACACCCACATACGTTACCAGAGGCATCTGTGACACCCTGTACGTTACCAGAGGCATCTGTGACACCCTGTACGTTACTAGAGGCATCTGTGACACCCTGTACGTTACCAGAGGCAATCGAAGGTGTTGAGCATGGGATCAAATGGTCCTTATCAGAGATTGCTGTCTGCCACTTCGTTATTATCATCGTCTCTTCTGTTCCTTGGCTGTCTTTATCTCTTCCTTTCCTTTCTCTTCCCTTGTTCTATTACCCATTTTAACACACCTTTCCCTCCACCGCCTCTCCTTCCACTTTCTCAAGTTTTATCTCAATTTTGGGACATAAAATATGTAAATCTTCCTCATAAAACATAAGTTATTCTCTGTCCTGCCAATCCAAATTCTATTATCGCAGCTAAATTTCCCAAAGCTACACTATGAAAAGTGCAACGATAAAAATTAGCGACAACAAAAGCAACAAAAGCTACTAGCCGCCTGAAGTACAAAAAGTCAAACAAAAGCAGTGTACGACACAAGAAGTAACAACAACTACAACAATTAACTGGGCTTTTGGAGAGAAAATTCCAACAACAAAATCAACAATAACAATCCCTGCTTTTTTGTTACGATGCTGTTGCCCACAGTTGGTCCCTGGCAAAGAGAGAGAGAGAGAATTATCAGGGGGAAAGTGCCAAGCCATTACGACTATATAGCACTAGGAAGGGGTCAGGATAAGGATTAGGGATGGGACGGGGGGGAAAATGATGCCCAATCACTTGGACGGTCGGGGATTGAACGCCGACCTGCTTGAAGCGAGACCGTCTACCGTTCACCCCAAGTGGTTGGACTGGTCCTTGGAAAAACAAAGGACTATTCGAGGCATTCCTACAATACCCTTTCCCCCTCCCCCACCCTAGACGATCACCCCCTCCCCCACCCTAGACGATCACCCCCTCCCCCACCCTAGACGATCACCCCCTCCCCCACCCTAGACGATCACCCCCTCCCCCACCCTAGACGATCACCCCTCCCCCACCCTAGACGATCACCCCCTACCCTACCCTACACCTCCCCTACACCTCCCCTACACCATCACCCCCACCACTAGAATCAGCAGACACAAATAACAGTCTCCGCCCCTAATCACCCTGATGCAACTCTCTGTATACCCTTCCAGCAGACCCACCACCAGCGTTCCAGACCGCTGTCCTGGAAGCCAAGGCTACGCCCCCCTTTGCATTTCAAGTACCTTTGATACTTAAAAGGAAAGATATTTATACTCTTTCCGCTAATTCTGTCACTTCAAGTAGCCAGGAGCCTCTTTACTGCTACTGCTACTACCTGATTCAGAGCCGAATAATACATATTGCTACTTATAGGCTCCGAGCCAGAGAGCGGAAAGTTACTTTCATGCTACGATTCGGAGCTGTTACTTACAGCTTAGGGGTCGTAGAATGGAATGGAGTGAATTAGGGGTCGTAGAATAGAGTGTCTAATGGATTGTTACTTCCAGACTCTGAACCGTAGAATGGAATGTTACTTTTGAAGAATGACAGAGCCGCAATATTTCCTATTACGAATTTGATAAATCTAATAGACCGCTTCGCCACATATTTGGAAATCGGAAAAACCTGTCCAGTCGCATATGTAGGGTATAGAAAAGCCTTTCAGTCGCATATGTAGGGTACAGAAAAGCCTTTCAGTCGCATATGTAGGGTACAGAAAAGCCTTTCAGTCGCATATGTAGGGTATAGAAAAGCCTTCCCAGCTTGTACATGGAGGCTGTAGGTAACTCTTCCAGTTGAACATGGAGGCTAGAAGTAACTCTTCCAGTTGAACATGGAGGCTAGAAGTAACTCTTCCAGTTGAACATGGAGGCTAGAAGTAACTCTTCCAGTTGAACATGGAGGCTAGAAGTAACTCTTCCAGTTGAACATGGAGGCTAGAAGTAACTCTTCCAGTTGAACATGGAGGCTAGAAGTAACTCTTCCAGTTGAACATGGAGGCTAGAGGTAACTCTTCCAGTTGAACATGGAGGCTAGAAGTAACTCTTCCAGTTGAACATGGAGGCTAGAAGTAACTCTTCCAGTTGAACATGGAGGCTAGAAGTAACTCTTCCAGTTGAACATGGAGGCTAGAAGTAACTCTTCCAGTTGAACATGGAGGCTAGAAGTAACTCTTCCAGTTGAACATGGAGGCTAGAAGTAACTCTTCCAGTTGAACATGGAGGCTAGAGGTAACTCTTCCAGTTGAACATGGAGGCTAGAAGTAACTCTTCCAGTTGAACATGGAGGCTAGAAGTAACTCTTCCAGTTGAACATGGAGGCTAGAAGTAACTCTTCCAGTTGAACATGGAGGCTAGAAGTAACTCTTCCAGTTGAACATGGAGGCTAGAAGTAACTCTTCCAGTTGAACATGGAGGCTAGAGGTAACTCTTCCAGCTGAACATGGAGGCTAGAGGTAACTCTTCCAGTTGAACATGGAGGCTAGAAGTAACTCTTCCAGTTGAACATGGAGGCTAGAGGTAACTCTTCCAGCTGAACATGGAGGCTAGAGGTAACTCTTCCAGCTGAACATGGAGGCTAGAGGTAACTCTTCCAGTTGAACATGGAGGCTAGAAGTAACTCTTCCAGTTGAACATGGAGGCTAGAAGTAACTCTTCCAGTTGAACATGGAGGCTAGAGGTAACTCTTCCAGTTGAACATGGAGGCTAGAGGTAACTCTTCCAGTTGAACATGGAGGCTAGAGGTAACTCTTCCAGTTGAACATGGAGGCTAGAGGTAACTCTTCCAGTTGAACATGGAGGCTAGAGGTAACTCTTCCAGCTGAACATGGAGGCTAGAATAGCCCTTGTAGCCGTGTACCTGAAAACCAAAATCGTCTTTCCAGTCACGTATCAAGAGGCAAGAATGGCCCTTTCCCCTCATCCTTACAGCATCCCCTTTCCAGAGCTGCTTTCCTTCCCTTATCTCCCATCAACCCTCCCCTCCCTTCTCCCACTCCTTCCCCTTTCTTCTCATCCACCCTCAATCCCCCGGTTCGTCCCCTTTCCCTCTCCCCCCTACGGTTACCTCCCCTCTGAGACTTCCCCTTCCAGGATGAAGATGGGTCAACGGTCCCCTCAGTGAAGCAAAGGGAAGGTCTTTCCCAGTGAGCGATCACGCAGATTGCTGCAACAAAACCTGTCTCGAGAGAGAGAGAGAGAGAGAGAGAGAGAGAGAGAGAGAGAGAGAGAGAGAGAGAGAGAGAGAGAGAGAGAGAGAGAGAGAGAGAGAGAGAGAGAGAGAGAGAGACATAACCCAATCTGCCTTGCCATTCTCTCACATTTCAAACTGATTCATCACAATCTCTCTCATTCACTTTCGCTGTCACCAACACACGCGGTTACTCCTCTTCCTCCTTCCTTCCCTCCCTAATCTCTTCCTTGCGCCCCCTCTCTCTCCCCCACTACCACCTCCCCCCTCCCTCTCTCTCCCCCACTCTCCCACCACCTTAAGTTTTCATAGCCTGAGATATTGTTCCTTGCTCTGCTCATTAAAGTTCCCACTAACTAATCCAACTAAGTACTTGGAGGACGGATGAGGGGGGGGGGTGGAGGGGCGGCGGAAAAGAGGGTAGATAGGGGATGGAGAGGGGATGAATGCTCGCTGAAGGGTGATAGGAAGAGCTGGATGCTGGAGGATGAAGATGATGTGGTGGGTTTAACTCAGGCGACGTGGAGGTGGGTGTGGGAGTGGGGGGAATGATGATGGTGGGGGGGTTAGGATAATGATAGGGGGATGATGATGATGGTGAGGGGAGGAGGATGATGATGGTGGTGGGGGAGCCATGTGCGCTGCAGATTTGAGGAATGGTTCCAGTTGCATGTAGCAGAGACGGGTGTAGGTGTGGTGGCGATTTTAGGTGGGCCGGAGTAGGTGACAGTCACCCATCTGTCTCCAGATGGGTGTCACCCATCTGGAGACAGATGGGTGACTGAGCCTACTACCGGACGCTAGCGAGGAAGTGCTAGAAACCAGAAGATGGTAGAGACCACAAGGTGGTAAAAAAAAACAGGTGGAAGACACTACAAAGTAGCAAAAAATCAGATATCAGAGACCAGATGAGGGAGAAAGTCTCTCAGACTAAACTAGAGGTGTCAGAAACCAGGTGTCAGAGACCAAGGGGTGTTGTCAGAGACCAAAGAGTGGTGTCAAGAGACCAGCTGAGGAGGGTATAAAGCCCCCCTTCCCCCCCCCTCACTAAACCGGAGGGGGCAGGAGTAACCATTATGGTCCGTTTAGTAATTTCGTCAAGGTAATGTCCCATGGTGGGCGTTGAGCGCCCTCCCTCCCTCCCTCCCTCTCTCTCTCTCTCTCCCTCTCTCTCTCTCTCTCTCTCTCTCTCTCTCTCTCTCTCTCTCTCTCTCTCTCTCTCTCTCTCTCCTCTGCTTCTCCACACACACCTCTTTCCCCTCAGCGTTATTCCTTCTCTCCTACTCCCTTCTCTTTCATTCTCTTCCACTTGGTTCTCCATTCTCTTCCATTCTTTTTCACTTCACTCTCTTCTCGCCCTCTCACGTACTTCTCCCATTCCGAGGACTAAGAGATCGTGGGAGAGTCGCTACAGAACAATTCGTATTAACATGGGATATAGTGTTTAATATTTATCATATATTATATGCGGAAAATCGAAAATGATCAGTGTTTAGTGATCGTCAATTGTATCATATATTATATATATGCCACCTGCCATATAGCCACCTGCCATACAGCCACCCGCCATACAGCCACCTGCCATACAGCCACCTGCCATACAGCCACCTGCCATATAGCCACCTGCCATACAGCCACCTGCCATACAGCCACCTGCCATACAGCCACCTGCCATACAGCCACCTGCCATATAGCCACCTGCCATACAGCCACCTGCCATACAGCCACCTGCCATACAGCCACCTGCCATATAGCCACCTGCCATATAGCCACCTGCCATACAGCCACCTGCCATGTAGCCACCTGCCATGTAGCCACCTGCCATACAGCCACCTGCCATACAGCCACCTGCCATATAGCCACCTGCCATACAGCCACCTGCCATACAGCCACCTGCCATACAGCCACCTGCCATATAGCCACCTGCCATACAGCCACCTGCCATATAGCCACCTGCCATACAGCCACCTGCCATACAGCCACCTGCCATATAGCCACCTGCCATACAGCCACCTGCCATACAGCCACCTGCCATACAGCCACCTGCCATACAGCCACCTGCCATACAGCCACCTGCCATACAGCCACCCGCCATACAGCCACCTGCCATACAGCCACCTGCCATATAGCCACCTGCCATATAGCCACCTGCCATATAGCCACCTGCCATACAGCCACCCGCCATACAGCCACCTGCCATACAGCAACCTGCCATATAGCCACCTGTCATATAGCCACCTGCCATATAGCCACCTGCCATACAGCCACCTGCCATACAGCCACCTGCCATACAACCACCTGCCATACAGCCACCTGCCATATAGCCACCTGCCATATAGCCACCTGCCATACAGCCACCCGCCATACAGCCACCCGCCATACAGCCACCTGCCATATAGCCACCTGTCATATAGCCACCTGCCATACAGCCACCTGCCATACAGCCACCTGCCATACAGCCACCTGCCATACAGCCACCTGCCATACAGCCACCTGCCATACAGCCACCTGCCATATAGCCACCTGCCATATAGCCACCTGCCATACAGCCACCTGCCATACAGCCACCTGCCATACAGCCACCTGCCATACAGCCACCTGCCATACAGCCACCTGCCATATAGCCACCTGCCATACAGCCACCTGCCATACAGCCACCTGCCATACAGCCACCTGCCATACAGCCACCTGCCATACAGCCACCTGCCATACAGCCACCTGCCATACAGCCACCTGCCATACAGCCACCTGCCATACAGCCACCTGCCATATAGCCACCTGCCATACAGCCACCTGCCATACAGCCACCTGCCATATAGCCACCTGCCATACAGCCACCTGCCATACAGCCACCTGCCATACAGCCACCTGCCATACAGCCACCTGCCATACAGCCACCTGCCATATAGCCACCTGCCATACAGCCACCTGCCATACAGCCACCTGCCATACAGCCACCTGCCATATAGCCACCTGCCATACAGCCACCTGCCATATAGCCACCTGCCATACAGCCACCTGCCATACAGCCACCTGCCATACAGCCACCTGCCATACAGCCACCTGCCATACAGCCACCTGCCATATAGCCACCTGCCATACAGCCACCTGCCATACAGCCACCTGCCATACAGCCACCTGCCATACAGCCACCTGCCATACAGCCACCTGCCATACAGCCACCTGCCATACAGCCACCTGCCATACAGCCACCTGCCATACAGCCACCTGCCATACAGCCACCTGCCATACAGCCACCTGCCATACAGCCACCTGCCATACAGCCACCTGCCATACAGCCACCTGCCATACAGCCACCTGCCATACAGCCACCTGCCATACAGCCACCTGCCATACAGCCACCTGCCATACAGCCACCTGCCATACAGCCACCTGCCATACAGCCACCTGCCATACAGCCACCTGCCATACAGCCACCTGCCATACAGCCACCTGCCATACAGCCACCTGCCATACAGCCACCTGCCATACAGCCACCTGCCATACAGCCACCTGCCATACAGCCACCTGCCATACAGCCACCTGCCATACAGCCACCTGCCATACAGCCACCTGCCATACAGCCACCTGCCATACAGCCACCTGCCATACAGCCACCTGCCATACAGCCACCTGCCATACAGCCACCTGCCATACAGCCACCTGCCATACAGCCACCTGCCATACAGCCACCCGCCATACAGCCACCTGCCATACAGCCACCTGCCATACAGCCACCTGCCATACAGCCACCCGCCATACAGCCACCTGCCATACAGCCACCTGCCATACAGCCACCTGCCATACAGCCACCTGCCATACAGCCACCTGCCATATAGCCACCTGCCATACAGCCACCTGCCATACAGCCACCTGCCATACAGCCACCTGCCATATAGCCACCTGCCATACAGCCACCTGCCATACAGCCACCTGCCATACAGCCACCTGCCATACAGCCACCTGCCATACAGCCACCTGCCATACAGCCACCCGCCATACAGCCACCTGCCATACAGCCACCTGCCATACAGCCACCTGCCATACAGCCACCTGCCATACAGCCACCTGCCATATAGCCACCTGCCATACAGCCACCTGCCATACAGCCACCTGCCATACAGCCACCTGCCATATAGCCACCTGCCATACAGCCACCCGCCATACAGCCACCTGCCATACAGCCACCTGCCATACAGCCACCTGCCATATAGCCACCTGCCATACAGCCACCCGCCATACAGCCACCTGCCATACAGCCACCTGCCATACAGCCACCTGCCATACAGCCACCTGCCATACAGCCACCTGCCATACAGCCACCTGCCATATAGCCACCTGCCATACAGCCACCTGCCATACAGCCACCCGCCATACAGCCACCTGCCATATAGCCACCTGCCATACAGCCACCTGCCATACAGCCACCTGCCACACCATAACTACCGCCAGTAAGCGAACAATCGCCAAATTCAACCTTAAGAGCAGCTGAGAAAATTGGTCACGTGACTCGTTTTGCCCGTATGTAAAGTGATGAATTTGCCAGCCTTGTGAGCGGCTGTTTGACACCTGTCACTGCTACTGTTCTTGGTCTGCAGCCCGTCCTCACGCTAGGCTGGTTAAAGCAGCGGCCGTCCTCACGCTGGGCTGGTTAAAGCAGGGGCCGTCCTCCCCAGACAACCCGTCCTCACACTAGGCTGGTTAAAGCAGCGGCCGTCCTCACGCTGGGCTGGTTAAAGCAGCGGCCGTCCTCACGCTGGGCTGGTTAAAGCAGGGGCCGTCCTCCCCAGACAACCCGTCCTCACACTAGGCTGGTTAAAGCAGCGGCCGTCCTCACGCTGGGCTGGTTAAAGCAGAGGCCGTCCTTCCCCCCAGACAACCCGTCCTCACACTAGGCTGGTTAAAGCAGCGGCCGTCCTCCCCCCCAGAAACCCGTCCTCACACTAGGCTGGTTAAAGCAGCGGCCGTCCTCACGCTAGGCTGGTTAAAGCAGCGGCCGTCCTCACGCTAGGCTGGTTAAAGCAGCGGCCGTCCTCACACTAGGCTGGTTAAAGCAGCGGCCGTCCTCCCCAGACAACCTGTCCTCACACAAGGCTGGTTAATGCAGCGGCCGTCCGCCCCAGACGCATTGATAAATTGTAACATACTATGTACTAAAAATTGGTTTGTTCTCATAAATAAATTGATATTATTACACATACAAATTCTATGTATAGGCGTAGGTTAGGTTAGGTTGGGTGGTTAGGTTCTGTTGGCGATTATTTGTAGTACGTGGGTGAAGCATTTACAGCGTTGTGGTTCGAACAGAGGACGTGAGAGAAGCACTTGTTTCGGAAGTGTTCGAACGTCATCAGTTGTGAGTCGTGTGTAAACCGCTTTTCATTCATAAACAGGATGAAGGGAGGTTTGGCGGCTGGATTAACGAGCTTGGATTTTTGTATGCGAATACGGGTTGTGGTCCGAGGTGTTTGTTTGTTTACCTGGTTAGACATGTTCCCAATACTTATTTTACACCAAGACACAACCAGGACTCTGACCACTCCACCACGCAGAGCCTTGAAGAGAGCAAAACTCTGGAGTTTATACCCAACATCTCGACCACCCAAGGTCACCAGCAATGGTGAGGGATCATAATTCTTGTTTTCACCAATCCATCACATTTACATTTAATCACATTCATCATCATCATCACTATCACACTACTCACCACCATCACTACCACACTACTCACCACCATCACTACCACACTACTCACCATCACTACCACACTACTCACCAACACTACCACACTACTCACCATCACTACCACACTACTCACCATCACTACCACACTACTCACCATCACTACCACACTACTCACCATCACTACCACACTACTCATCATCACTACCACACTACTCATCATCACTACCACACTACTCACCATCACTACCACTCTACTCACCATCACTACCACACTACTCACCATCACTACCACACTACTCACCATCACTACCACACTACTCATCATCACTACCACACTACTCACCAACACTACCACTCTACTCACCATCACTACCACACTACTCACCATCACTACCACACTACTCACCATCACTACCACACTACTCACCATCACTACCACACTACTCACCATTACTACCACACTACTCACCACCATCACTACCACACTACTCACCACCATCACTACCACACTACTCACCATCATCACTACCACACTACTCACCATCACTACCACACTACTTACCATCACTACCACACTACTCACCATCATCACTACCACACTACTCACCATCACTACCACACTACTCACCATCATCACTACCACACTACTCACCAACACCATCACTACCACACTACTCACCATCATCACTACCACACTACTCATCAACACCATCACTACCACACATCTTGACAGTCGCCGTCAAACTGCACTTGACAAGTTGAGGATAAAGTCCTGTCAATAATGTGTACGGTGTTGCTAAGAGAAGTTGACGGGTGATCAAAATGGTGTGAGGACCATGAACATTTTCCCTTGCCTGCCCCTCTGGCCAGCCCTGGTGATCCTCTTGACTATATTGTCTGGCATCTAGGATATTAACACCTGCTTAACTAGGTGGCCATGTGACTAGTTAGTCTGGCAAAATGGAGCGTCTTGGGGCTCACGACGTGGCGCAGCTCCTAAGGAAGAAAATAAAAACTCTTGGGTCCGGGACTTACGGTAGAGTAGCCCTGGTTAACTGGCACGGAGAGCAGGCCGCACTTAAAGTGGCCAACCATGCATCGGCCGCTAAGAGCTTCAAGCGGGAAGCCAGCGTCTTGTCAGAGCTGAAGGGGGCTGGAGGCGCGCCCCTCCTACTGGCGGTGTCTCAAGACCGCCCAGCTCTCCTCACCACTTATAAAGGGGACACGAACGTGGATAAGATTTTATGCCACCCGCGATACGACGTAGTGCAGATTGGGTTTAAAATTGGCCTAAAATTATTACATGTCCACACAAAAGGCTATGTGCATAACGACATAAAATCCAACAATGTAATGATTGAAGGCTCACCCGACCACCCAAAAATTAGTGTGATCGACTTCGGCCTCTCCTGTAAGAGTGGTGAAGTGGTCCTTACAAAAGGTGACCCCGAGGACTACCCGCTCTACGCCCCAGAACTCTTGGCTGGTGAACCCAGCACCTTCTCCTCAGACGTGTTCCAATACGGCCGTCTGATGCAGGAGATCCTAGAGGTAACAGGTACCAAAGATCCGGTACTAGTGAACCTGTTCCAAGAGGCGACACTGTCCAACCAAGAGTGGCGGCCATCCCTGCCCAACCTGCTCCGCCGCCTACAGGACCACATCAGAGACGACACCACCACGGACTCCACCTTCCACCGAGACCGCAAGAGGATTGAGCGGTATGAGGCAAAGTGCGCCAAGTGGGGGACAGACAGAGACGGACTGAGGATGCCTAAGGAGCAGGTTATGAGGGACAAGGCGCGGACGGAGGACTATTTGTTCCGTATAAGGGAATACCATGGGATCCTCGTCCTGTGAGAAGGATATCTATGATATCCTCGCCCTGTGAGAAGGATATCTATGATATCCTCGCCCTGTGAGAAGGAACTGGTTCAATATCTCATTTTTTAAGTTTATAACAAAAATAAAGAAATAAAAGGATTAATTTGTTAAATTATCTGTTTGTTAAATTATCTATTATGTAAAACAATCATTGTATATATATTTTTGTTAATAAATTTTGTTATTAATGTGTGTGTATGTATTCACCTAGTTGTGTTTGCGGGGGTTGAGCTCTGGCTCTTTGGTCCCGCCTCTCAACTGTCAATCAACTGGTGTACAGGTTCCTGAGCCTATTGGGCTCTATCATATCTACACTTGAAACTGTGTATGGAGTCAGCCTCCACCACATCACTGCCTAATGCATTCCATCCGTTAACTACTCTGACACTGAAAAAGTTCCTTCTAACGTCTCTGTGGCTCATGTGTGTGTGTGTGTGTGTGTGTGTGTGTGTGTGTGTGTGTGTGTGTGTGTGTGTGTGTGTGTGTGTGTGTGTGTGTGTGTGTGTGTGTGTGTCTGCCTGCCTGCCTGCCTGCCTGCGTGTGTGTGTACTCACCTAATTGTACTCACCTAATTGTGCTTGCGGGGGTTGAGCTCTGGCTCTTTGGTCCCGCCTCTCAACCGTCAATCAACTGGTGTACAGATTCCTGAGCCTATTGGGCTCTATCATATCTACATGTGTGTGTGTGTGTGTGTGTGTGTGTGTGTGTACTCACCTAGTTGTACTCACCTAGTTGTGTTTGCGGGGGTTGAGCTCTGGCTCTTTGGTCCCGCCTCTCAACCGTCAATCAACAGGTGTACAGATTCCTGAGCCTATCGGGCTCTGTCATATCTACACTTGAAACTGTGTATGGAGTCAGCCTCCACCACATCACTTCCTAATGCATTCCATTTGTCAACCACTCTGACACTAAAAAAGTTCTTTCTAATATCTCTGTGGCTCATTTGGGCACTCAGTTTCCACCTGTGTCCCCTTGTGCGTGATCCCCTTGTGTTAAATAGACTGTCTTTATCTACCCTATCAATCCCCTTCAGAATCTTGAATGTGGTGATCATGTCCCCCCTAACTCTTCTGTCTTCCAGCGAAGTGAGGTTTAATTCCCGGAGTCTCTCCTCGTAGCTCATACCTCTCAGCTCGGGTACTAGTCTGGTGGCAAACCTTTGAACCTTTTCCAGTTTAGTCTTATCCTTGACTAGATATGGACTCCATGCTGGGGCTGCATACTCCAGGATTGGCCTGACATATGTGGTATACAAAGTTCTGAATAATTCTTTACACAAGTTTCTGAATGCCGTTCGTATGTTGGCCAGCCTGGCATATGCCGCTGATGTTATCCGCTTGATATGTGCTGCAGGAGACAGGTCTGGCGTGATATCAACCCCCAAGTCTTTTTCCTTCTCTGACTCCTGAAGAATTTCCTCTCCCAGATGATACCTTGTATCTGGCCTCCTGCTCCCTACACCTATCTTCATTACATTACATTTGGTTGGGTTAAACTCTAACAACCATTTGTTCGACCATTCCTTCAGCTTGTCTAGGTCTTCTTGAAGCCTCAAACAGTCCTCTTCTGTTTTAATCCTTCTCATAATTTTAGCATCGTCCGCAAACATTGAGAGAAATGAATCGATACCCACCGGGAGATCATTTACATATATCAGAAACAAGATAGGACCGAGTACAGAGCCCTGTGGGACTCCACTGGTGACTTCACGCCAATCGGAGGTCTCACCCCTCACCGTAACTCTCTGCTTCCTATTGCTTAGATACTCCCTTATCCACTGGAGCACCTTACCAGCTACACCTGCCTGTCTCTCCAGCTTATGTACCAGCCTCTTTTGCGGTACTGTGTCAAAGGCTTTCCGACAATCCAAGAAAATGCAGTCCGCCCAGCCCTCTCTTTCTTGCTTAATCTGTGTCACCTGATCGTAGAATTCTATCAAGCCTGTAAGGCAAGATTTACCCTCCCTGAATCCATGTTGGCGATTTGTCACGAAGTCCCTTCTCTCCAGATGTGTTACCAGGTTTTTTCTCACGATCTTCTCCATCACCTTGCATGGTATACAAGTCAAGGACACTGGCCTGTAGTTCAGTGCCTCTTGTCTGTCGCCCTTTTTGTATATTGGGACCACATTCGCCGTCTTCCATATTTCTGGTAGGTCTCCCGTCTCTAGTGACTTACTATACACTATGGAGAGTGGCAGGCAAAGTGCCTCTGCACACTCTTTCAGTACCCATGGTGAGATCCCATCTGGACCAACAGCCTTTCTAACATCCAGATCCAGCACACACACACACAGATGTGTGTGTGTGTGTGTGTGTGTGTGGTGAGGATTGGTAAATATTGAGAGAGAGAGAATCCAAGAATCATTAATCTCTCAACATGGCTTCTTTTGTTAATTACTTACTAATCACTCAGCAAATGACATAATTTGTTGATCATTGGCTAACATGTGATCGCCAGTATGGTGTTAGTAAAGGCCGATCTCTTGTTGATCTCTTGCTTAAGATCGATCTGCTGCTGATCTCTTGCTAAATCCCTCCACTAAGTGGCATCAGTCACTGGATGAGTTCAAGATCAGCTATGTTATTGCTCATAGCAGGAGCCTTTGATCGTCTCTGGCACTCTAGAATAATTGTGTAGCTTCAAACACTCTAGGCATCTCAGGCCCCATCTTAGAGCTGCGGGCTTTAAATTTCAAAATAAGTTTTTGTGTGTTTGGCAGATGCGTTTTCGAAAATATCCCACAGGGTTGCCCCAAAATATCATTACAGTTACAGCCCCGCTCCTGCACCAGGGAAGTGTTGTACGGGCTCACCATAGCCCGTGCTACTTGGAACATTTAGTTCTCGGTAGCTGAATCTAAAAGAACGACAATAGGGGAGAGAATGAAGGAGAGGTGAGACGGAGAGATGTGAGCGCCTTCTAAGGTATACATCTTTTCCCTGCGTCGAATCCCTGTGTTTACCTCAGCAAACACGCGGTTCAACTTGTGTTATGTCTCCGGCAACAGAGAGTGGTCTGACCTAATGACCAGACCATCAACTCCTTTCCTCCTCTTCTCTCTTTCCCTCTTCATAAACTTACTTCCTCTTCCTCCTTCCCCCTCTCCTTCTCAGCCCCGCTCCTCCAAGCCATGCCTTTAGAGCAGGCAATACTGGACTAAATATAAATTAGGCCATGAAGCCCAAGACGAATATCTCACCCATAAAGAGAGTACAGACGATAATCCCTTAACAAGAAGATGGTGGAAGGGGAGCAGTGTGAAGATGGGGGTGAAGGCGATTTGCGAAGCATGAGATAGAGAGAAAGAATGGCGGAGGGGTGGTTGATGGGTTGAGGGAGCAGTGACGAATTGGGAAGAATGGTAGTGGCATTATTATTTTTTATTTTGGGTGGTGGAGGGAAGTAAAGATGGAGAAGTACAGAGGAAGGGTAAAGTTTAGAAATGGGAAATATAGTGAGAGTTATGACACCCGTCTCTCTCATGCATGTCCATATTAAATTTTTTGTCATGTTCTATTTAAGGTTTATTGAGGAGGGAGATGAGATTCTGGTCTGTATCTCATCTAGGAATTGTGTATTATGGACTTGGGTAGATCGAGGCCCTTGGGCCACCAGCTGTGGGAGTGGGGCGTCTTATCTTGGGCCACCAGCTGTGGGAGTGGGGCGTCTCATCTTGGGCCACCAGCTGTGGGAGTGGGGCGTCTCATCTTGGGCCACCAGCTGTGGGAGTGGGGCGTCTTATCTTGGGCCACCAGCTGTGGGAGTGGGGCGTCTTATCTTGGGCCACCAGCTGTGGGAGTGGGGCGTCTTATCTTGGGCCACCAGCTGTGGGAGTGGGGCGTCTTATCTTGGGCCACCAGCTGTGGGAGTGGGGCGTCTTATCTTGGGCCACCAGCTGTGGGAGTGGGGCGTCTCATCTTGGGCCACCAGCTGTGGGAGTGGGGCGTCTCATCTTGGGCCACCAGCTGTGGGAGTGGGGCGTCTCATCTTGGGCCACCAGCTGTGGGAGTGGGGCGTCTCATCTTGGGCCATCAGCTGTGGCAGTGGGGCGTCTCATCTTGGGCCACCAGCTGTGGGAGTGGGGCGTCTCATCTTGGGCCACCAGCTGTGGCAGTGGGGCGTCTCATCTTGGGCCACCAGCTGTGGGAGTGGGGCGTCTCATCTTGGGCCACCAGCTGTGGGAATTGGGCGTCTGATCTTGGGCCACCAGCTGTGGGAATGGGGCGTCTCATCTTGGGCTACCAGCTGTGGGAGTGGGGTGTCTCATCTTGGGCCACCAGCTGTGGAAGTGGGGCGTCTCATCTTGGGCCACCAGGTGTGGGAGTGGGGCGTCTCATCTTGGGCCACCAGCTGTGGGAGTGGGGCGTCTCATCTTGGGCCACCAGCTGTGGGAGTGGGGCGTCTCATCTTGGGCCACCAGTTGTGGGAGTGGGGCGTCTCATCTTGGGCCACCAGGTGTGGGAGTGGGGCGTCTCATCTTGGAGTAACCTTTCAACCATCGGGTCTTCTAACATTAGGATGGTGTTCCACACCCTGGAGGCTTGGTGCTGTAGTCTGGTGTTTAGTGGCTGTGTGTTCAGGAGTTCATGGAGCTCCTGGATTGTCTGGTCATATGGTGGACGGTGTTTTGCTGCTCTCCTTAGTGCCTTATTTTCCACTGTTTGTAGTTTGTGCATATCAGTATTCTTTAAGATGTGTAGTGGTACTGGAGGACATTTTAGATGCGGCCGGACTAGAGCCTTGTATAAGTGTAGCTGTATGTTTACACTAAGACTATGAAATCTTCACAATTTTGCCTTGGAGAATTTTGTCATATACGTGAATTTTGTTCACTGTATTAAACAAGACTGTTCATTATATAGCATTGTAAAGGCTATATTGTCGATCAGGGTTATAGCTATATGGGTCCCTGTGTGGTTTCTAACCCCAAGTTACTATGGGGTTGCAAAGGTATAGCAAAGGTGCTATACCTTTGTCCCTCTTAAAAGGGACAAAGGTATAGCACTGTTCTCACCTATCTTGTCTCAATACACATACTTGAACTTGAACGTGATTTTTTTCAATACACTTCACAAGTCTCTGGTTATTATTTTTTAAAATACTTTTACCTAGAACCTTAAGAAGGAAAATTGGTCTGAAATTTTCCTGTTTGAGTTTGGTGTTTTCTTGCCTTAAGAAATAATCTGATAGTAGCCTTTTTTAAGTGGGGAATAGTGGGGGGGGGGAAGGGATGGTAGTGGGGGCATGAGGTAGGTGGGGGTACATGGGAAGAAGTGGGGTGGGGTGGGGGTGGGGGGTAGCTCCCAGCGGAAGCAATTATAGAGTTGTTGCCAAACTACCTCCAACCTTTCCTCAATTAAACTCATTTCTTCATTCTTCAGAGGAAAACATCTCATTAAAACACTGTGTATCGAGTCCGCTTCAAATACGTCTTCATGGGGCCTGACGGCTGAGTGGACAGCGCTTGGGATTCATAGTCCTAAGGGTTCGATCACCGGTGGAGACGGAAACAAATGGGCAGTCTTTCACCCTGATGCCCCTATTCACCTAGCAGTAAACAGGTACCTGGGAGTTAGACAGCTGCTACGGGCTGCTTCTTGGAGATGTGTAAGAAAAGGGAGGAATGGTCGAGGACCGGGCCGTGGGCACGCTAAGCCCCGAAATCATCTCAAGATAACCTCAAGATAGGAGAAGATGGTATATAATTATATATATAATTCATTTATATATAATTCATAATATTATATAATTCATAATATTATATAATTCATAATATTATATAATTCATTATATAATTATATAATTATAATGAATTAATTAATATAGATGAATTATATAATTCATTATATAATTCATCTATATATAATTCATTTCTTCCTCATACACAGAAGAAATTCTACCTAACATCAGTGACACCTTTTCATGTCTTGAACATGTCCCCCTTCTTGCTTATTTTACCCTTAAGTTCCATAAGATCCACTTAATGTTTTTTCCTCATAGTTCTGCCTCGTCGTCTCAGGAAAGGGCCTTGATGCTATTTTTGGGACATTCTCTAAGTTTTGTTTTCCTTTCTTCAGATGCGGGGTTGGGGGGTTCCATGCCGGGGTTGCATACTCAAGAGTGGGTCTCATGTAGGTTGTGTCTTGGGGGGACGTGTATCCTAGAGGAGTGGGTCTAAGAGGCGTGCGAATGGAGAAGTGCGTCTAGGAGGCTTGCGTCTTGGAGGAGTGCGTCTAAGAGGCGTGTGTCTTGGATAAATGCGTCTAAGAGGCTTGCGACTTGGATAAGTGCGTCTTGGAGAAGTGCGTCTAAGAGGCGCGCGTCTTGGAGGAGTGCGTCTAAGAGGCGTGCGTCTTGGAGGAGTGCGTCTAAGAGGTGTGCGTCTTGGAGAAGTGCGTCTTGGAGGCGTGCTTCTTGGAGGCGTGCGTCTTGGAGGAGTGCGTCTTGGAGGTGTGCGTCTTGGAGGCGTGCGTCTTGGAGGTGTGCGTCTTGGAGTGCGTCTAAGAGGAGTGCGTCTTGGAGGCGTGCGTCTTGGAGAAGTGCGTCTTGGAGGTGTGCGTCTTGGAGGAGTGCGTCTTGGAGGCGTGCGTCTTGGAGGCGTGCTTCTTGGAGGCGTGCGTCTTGGAAGAGTGCGTCTAAGAGACGTGCGTCTAAGAGGCGTGCGTCTTGGAGAAGTGCGTCTTGGAGGCGTGCTTCTTGGAGGCGTGCGTCTTGGAGAAGTGCGTCTGAGACGTGCGTCTTGGAGAGCGCAAGAAGGAAGGTAATTACAGCCGTTCTCCTTTGATGGTAATGGATGTGGTAATTACCTTAAGATAACGCAGAGTCGTAATTTAAAGCAAAGGTGATCTCAGGCCACTTCATTAACAGGCAGGTGATTTACAGAGCAAATACTGAACACTGTGTGTGTGTGTGTGTGTGTGTGTGTGTGTGTGTGTGTGTGTGTGTGTGTGTGTGTGTGTGTGTGTGTGTGTGTGTGTGTGTGAGTGAGTGAGTGAGTGAGTGAGTGAGTGAGTGAGTGAGTGAGTGTGTGTGTATGTGTGTATGTGTGTATGTGTGTATGTGTGTATGTGTGTATGTGTGTGTGTGTGTGTGTGTGTGTGTGTGTGTGTGTGTGTGTGTGTGTGTGTGTGTGTGTGTGTGTTTACCTAATTGTACATGCGGGGGTTGAGCTCTGCTCTTTCGCCCCGCCTCTTAACTGTCAATCAAATCAACTGTTTCTACTATTTTTTTAAACTCACGCATGGCGTGTGCGTGCGTGAGTGAGTATATGCATCTGTGTGTGCACGCAAGTTATCATTCGCCTTCAGAACGTTGCTTATTCCACAATTTTGTTTTTCACATCCCCTCCACACCTCCTAGTGTGACCTGTCCTCACTGTGTCCAAGACGGGTTCTATACGGTTCCTTAGCCGCATGCGGCGTCCCTAGCAGTCTCCGTGGTGTAGTGGTAAGACACTCGCCTGGCGTTCCGCGAGCGCTATGTCATGGGTTCGTATCCTGGCCGGGGAGGATTTACTGGGCGCAATTCCTTAACTGTAGCCTCTGTTTAACGCAACAGTAAAATGTGTACTTGGATGAAAAAACGATTCTTCGCGGCAGGGGATCGTATTCCAGGGACCGTAGGATTAAGGACTTGCCCGAAACGCTACGCGTACTAGTGGCTGTACAAGAATGTAACAACTCTTGTATATATCTCAAAAAAAAAAAAAAAAAAAAAAAATAAGATGAAGACGTCTCTATAGCTGACTGTGACGCCTCATTGCTCCTGACGATGACAAACTCATCAACCCAAGTCTTGGGGCAAGATTCACGAAGCAGTTACGCAAGCACTTACGAACCTATACATCTTTTCCTCAATCTTTGGCGGTTTTGTTTACAATTATTAAACAGTTAATGAGCTCCGAAGCACCAGGAGGCTGTTTATAACAATAACAACAGTTGATTGGCAAGTTTTCATGCTTGTAAACTGTTTAATAAATGTAACCAAAGCCGTAAAAAATTGAGGAAAGATGTACACGATCGTAAGTGCTTGCGTAACTGCTTCGTGAATCTGACCCCCTGAACATTATCAACCCAAGTGCCCAGTACCCCAGTACCCCAGTACCTCAGTACCCCAGTACCTCAGTACCCCAGTACCCCAGTACCCCAGTACCCCAGTACCCACTCCCTGGAGCATAGGGCCAGTTCACACCTCTCCGCTGAGAGAGGGGAGAGCCTGAATACTGTCTCAGTAACCTAGTTAGCGTCGCGACAGAGTGACATCCTAAACAGGTTAAGATCACTCTAAAGATAAGAGAGAGGCTAATCACCACGACGTAACTGGATTAAATCAGAGCACCTTAGGCTGGGCCGCCCTGTGCGATATCGTTGATAGACATGTGATTGCTTTTTTAATGGGGTCGTTAGTTACAAAAGGTGGCTTTTTTAATTCACAGAGGGGGGGGGGGGTGTTGAGTGGGGGGGGTGTTGAGTGGGGGGGTGTTGAGTGGGGGGGGGGTGTTGATTGGGGGGGGGGTGTTGAGTGGGGGGGAGTGTTGAGTGGGGGGGGGGAGTGTTGAGTGGGGGGGGAGTGTTGAGTGGGGGGGGGGGAGTGTTGAGTGGGGGGGGGGGAGTGTTGAGTGGGGGGGGGAGTGTTGAGTGGGGGGGGGAGTATTGAGTGGGGGGGGGGAGTGTTGAGTGGGGGGGAGGGGGGTTTGAGTGGGGATGTTTGAGGGAGTGACGGAAGGGGGGGGGGGTGTATTTACTATTTGTGCCTGCAGGATGGTGATGTTAGCTCTTGGTCTCCGCCTTTTTAACATTCTAATGTACTGACTCCCTACCTTTTTGTCCAGTATATTTACGATATACCACACACACATACCTCCCCCATGATGTAGCCTGCACCTAGCAACATATAGGTTGTTAGGTGAACAGAAGCATCAGATGAAAACAAAAGCTGTACAATCGTGTGCGTGTGTGTGTGTGTACTCACCTAGTTGTACTCACCTAGTTGTGTTTGCGGGGGTTGAGCTCTGGCTCTTTGGTCCCGCCTCTCCTGTGTGTGTGTGTGTGTGTGTGTGTGTGTGTGCGCGCGCGCATGTCCGTCCTAAAAGCATTAATTGTGCGTGTTGGGTTGAGCTTCAGCTCTCTGGTTCTGCCTCACAACCTTTTGACTAACTGTTCACATAGTCATTTGGGCTCTTGTCATATCTACGTTTGAAGCCATGTATGTAGTCTACCAAACACCTTCTCGCGCACTGCATTCCACGTGTCCACGACTATCATGTATCACACTCTCTATTTCCCCAAGAATCGTGGATGTGGTGATCATGCCTTCCATAACTCATCTATCCCGGATTGTACCTGGATGATGGGGTTCTGGAAGTTCTTCTACTCCCCAAGCCCGGCTTGGGGACCAGGCTCGACTTGTAACAGCTTGGCTCAACAGGCTTGGGCTGGACGGTAGAGCAACAGTCTCGCTTCATGCAGGTCGACGTTCAATCCCCCGACCGTCCAAGTGGTTGGGCATCATTCTTCCCCCCCCCCCCTTCCCTGTCCCATCCCAAATCCTTATCCTGGCCCCTTCCAAGTGCAATATAGGCCTATTAGCTTGGCGCTTTCCCCCTGACTATTCCCTTCTATTAGGCTTTTTTTCGTACTCCATAACTCTCAGCTCTGGAGATTGTCTGGTGACATCTCTGGATGTTTTCATTAAGGCGAAGAAACAATTTCACTCTGGTGCCATATATTCCAGTGTTGGTATAACATATACGGTATATACAGGAGTCCTGTAGGACTCTGTGTGTGTATGTGTCTACTCACAGGAGTGAGTACTGAGCCTGTCCAGACTTGAGTCTTGTCCAGGGCCAAGACAAGATAGGCTCCTACTAATAGTCTGGAGCCTTTGGTAGGAATCAAATTCCTTTGAAGGGAATCTCTCTCTCTGTGTATCCTGATCGCTTTCAAATCCGGTCGGCCGAGCGGACAGCACGCTGGACTTGTGATCCTGTGGTCCTGGGTTCGATCCCAGGCGCCGGCGAGAAAATATGGGCAGAGTTTCTTTCACCCTATGCCCCTGTTACCTAGCAGTAAAATAGGTACCTGGGTGTTAGTCAGCTGTCACGGGCTGCTTCCTGGGGGTGGAGGCCTGGTCGAGGACCGGGCCGCGGGGACACTAAAGCCCCGAAATCATCTCAAGATAACCTCAAGATAAATCAATAAGAAAAATAGTGCTCGACACACATCAAGTTTGCCGGGGACTTGAGAACCAGGGGCCAGATTCACGAAGCAGTTACGCAAGCATTTACGAACCTGTACATCTTTTCTCAATGTTTGACGGCTTTGTTTATAATTATTAAACAGTTAATGAGTTCCGAAGCACCAGGAGGCTGTTTATAACAATAACAACAGTTGATTGGCAAGTTTTCATGCTTGTAAACTGTTTAATAAATGTAACCAAAGCCGTCAAAGATTGAGGAAAGATGTACACGTTCGTAAGTACTTGCGTAACTGCTTCGTGAATCTGGCCGCAGGCTAGGTTGGTTAGGTTAGGGTGGTTCTTAACAAGAGATGAGGTTAGCAGGCGAATGTCGCCACGAAGAGAAACCCACGAAGAGGAACACCGCTGTGTTTTGACTTATCACTGACTACGAGACCTCTCCCTTCCCTCTCTCTCTCGCGCAGACATGTTTCTCCTTCCACTTTCCTAGCGCGTGGCTTGTGAAAAAATAAATCGTGGCTTGTATACAGTAGTGTTGTATATATAAAGTAGGGCTTGGCTTGCCCTTGCTCAGGGCTTGCCCTTGCTGAGGGCTTGCCCTTGCTCACTCAAGGCTTGCTCAGGGCTTGCTGAGGGCTTGCTCAGGGCTTGGCTTGCCCTTGCTCAGGGCTTGCCCTTGCTCACACTCAAGGCTTGCTCAGGGCTTGCTGAAGGCTTGCTCAGGGCTTGGCTTGCCCTTGCTCAGGGCTTGCCCTTGCTCACACTCAAGGCTTGCTCAGGGCTTGCTGAAGGCTTGCTCAGGGCTTGGCTTGCCCTTGCTCAGGGCTTGCCCTTGCTCACTCAAGGCTTGCTGAGGGCTTGCTGAGGGCTTGCTGAGGCCTTGCTCAGGGCTTGCCCTTGCTCACTCAAGGCGTGCTGAGGGCTTGCTGAGGGCTTGCTGAGGCCTTGCTCAGGGCTTGCCCTTGCTCACTCAAGGCTTGCTCAGGGCTTGCTGAGGGCTTGCTCAGGGCTTGGCTTGCCCTTGCTCACACTCAAGGCTTGCTCAGGGCTTGCTGAAGGCTTGCTCAGGGCTTGGCTTGCCCTTGCTCAGGGCTTGCCCTTGCTCACTCAAGGCTTGCTCAGGGCTTGCTGAGGGCTTGCTGAGGGCTTGCTCAGGGCTTGGCTTGCCCTTGCTCAGGGCTTGCCCTTGCTCACTCAAGGCTTGCTCAGGGCTTGCTGAGGGCTTGCTCAGGGCTTGGCTTGCCCTTGCTCAGGGCTTGCCCTTGCTCACACTCAAGGCTTGCTCAGGGCTTGCTGAAGGCTTGCTCAGGGCTTGGCTTGCCCTTGCTCAGGGCTTGCCCTTGCTCACTCAAGGCTTACTGAGGGCTTGCTCAGGGCTTGCTGAGGGCTTGCTCAGGGCTTGGCTTGCCCTTGCTCAGGGCTTGCCCTTGCTCACTCAAGGCTTGCTCAGGGCTTGCTCAGGGCTTGCTCAGGGCTTGGCTTGCCCTTGCTCAGGGCTTGCCCTTGCTGACACTCAAGGCTTGCTCAGGGCTTGCTGAAGGCTTGCTGAGGCCTTGCTCAGGGCTTGCCCTTGCTCACTCAAGGCTTGCTGAGGGCTTGCTGAGGGCTTGTTCAGGGCTTGGCTTACCCTTGCTCAAGGCTTGCTGAGGGCTTGCTCAGGGCTTGGCTTACCCTTGCTGAGGGCTTGATCAGGGCTTGCTGAGGGCTTGCTGAGGGCTTGCTGAGTGCTTGCTCTGGGCTTGCTCAGGACAGGCAAAGATAAATCATTGAACAGAAGGAGAATCTAGGTACTAAATGAGCCATAGACACAAAGTAACAAATAATGGAGATAGACTCCGTATACAGCTTTACCTGTTGATGATTTCGAGAGGTCTACCCACGCCAGGCTGCCCTGGCGATTGAGCCAGGTTTGTGAGGCTCTTAAGTCTTCGCAGCCCAGAGCCATATAGCCATCACCTCTACAAATGTAGAAATGACAGAAGCCCCAATTGGTCCAGGAACCTGTGGACCAGTTGACTGACGGTTGAGAGGCGGGACCACTCCATACATTATTATCTTGGTTATCTTGTTGGGGGGGTTATCTTGAGGTTATCTTGAGATGATTTCGGGGCATTTTTAGTGTCCCCGCGGCCCGGTCCTCGACCAGGCCTCCACCCCCAGGAAGCAGCCCGTGACAGCTGACTAACACCCAGGTACCTATTTTACTGCTAGGTAACAGGGGCATTCAGGGTGAAAGAAACTTTGCCCATTTGTTTCGGCCTCGTGCGGGAATCGAATCCGCGCCACAGAATTACGAGTCCTGCGCGCTATCCACCAGGCTACGAGGCCCCTATCCACCAGGCTACGAGGCCCGAGGGGGGGGGGGCTTTTATCAGATAACTTTGTACCACAATAAAACACCACACAAGGTAGTTAGTAGCCAGGTCAACAGTTTCCGCTTGACCCTGTAGTTCGGCTGTTCAGTGTTTGCACCAAACTTTCCAGCGCCAATTTGCCGAAAAGTTTAGTATGTAAACACCAGTTTTGTGAACTATCATTCTGTGACATTTCACACCTCATAACTACATAGATGCAGTTGTCAGCGGGGAAAAGCTTTTGTGGAATTGTGGTGAACATTTCTGGCTATTTGATGTGGTGGAGAGCCGTTCTGTGTGGCATCAGAGTCAAGCAGGCAGAGATGGGACAGTGGGAAGGGGGAGGGGTGGAAGGGGGAGAGATGGAAGGGGGAGAGATGGAAGGGAGGGGAAAGGACCACGGTGTCGTAAGGAATCAAAGTCTATTTTAGCACAAGCCTTCCAACTAATCCACCAACCAGTCAACGCAACTGATCAGCAACCTCTAGAGCAACCAATCAGGCGCACCTCCAGAACCAAACCAATCAGGAACCACTAGAACAACCAACCAACCTGGGGCCAGATTCACGAAGCAGTTACGCAAGCACTTACGAACGTGTACATCTTTCCTCAATCTTTGACGGCTTTGGTTACATTTATTAAACAGTTTACAAGCATGAAAACTTGCCAATCAACTGTTGTTATTGTTATAAACAGCCTCCTGGTGCTTCCGAGCTCATTAACTGTTTAATAATTGTAAACAAAGCCGCCAAAGATTGAGAAAAGATGTACAGGTTCGTAAGTGTCTGCGTAAGTGCTTTCGTGAATCTGGCCCCAGACCAACTCATCTAAAAGCTTACCATCTCGAAGGCAGGTAGTTACGAGGTCAAAATGTTGCTGTTTGCACTTCTTAGTCCCATATGGGGGCCCACCTCGACATATGTGTTTGGAGGTATGCAGTGTCCACTACGTCGCCTACTCTCACAAGAATCCTAGTGTCATCAGCGTTTGTGTCCTTGTTTACGTCTGATATGAGGATGAGAAAAAGCACTGAAGCAAGCACAGTACCTTGGGGGATTGAGCTCTTCACGGTTGATGATCCGGATTTGACTTTGTTGACTATTACACATTGGGTTCTCTTAGGTAATTAAAGATCCATGTTCTTAATTGCCAGGATTTCCCTTCAAGTGCTTGTTGTACACAATAGCACCATGGACACATTTGTCAAAGGCTTTCGCAAAATCTGTGGATGATATACAGGCCTTATGTACTACGACATGGCATCTAAGGCCATGTCGTAGTGGTGCAGCAACTGTGACAGGCAAGAGTGCGCCCTCTTCTGAAACCATGTTGTCCAGGGTTATGGAGACGCTGTGATTCTATGTCACATCTTTTGTCTTATATTTTATGAGTCTGCTCTACTACCTCCTTTGTGGAGTGGTGAGATCTCTATTGGGAGCCACCATAGTGCTGAGAGCCACCGTAGTGCTGGGAGCCACCGTAGTGCTGGGAGCCACCATAGTGCTGAGAGCCACCGCAGTGCTGGGAGCCACCGTAGTGCTGGGAGCCACCGTAGTGCTGGGAGCCACCATACTGCTGGGAGCCACCGTAGTGCTGGGAGCCACCGTAGTGCTGAGAGCCACCGTAGTGCTGATAGCCACCGTAGTGCTGAGAGCCA
>NC_091234.1:18475883-18480883 GCF_040958095.1 Procambarus clarkii | reverse complement strand
CAGAGGTAAGCTACCCTAGAATCACCAGCATGAGGTTATTCGCAGTATATTTCGCTCAGTATAAATATACAACACACGGCGTTGAAATAAAACAGGAAGCAGGTTCAAAATCCCTGACGCAGGTTCGAATCCTCGTCACGGCTCTTGTGGATTTGTTCTTAAAGAGGAAGCAACACATTTTGTTCAGTTATTCCCTAAAATGTGGTAAATTATGTCAATATACAGTATATCAGAGAAAAGAAAACGAGGATGGTTATAAGATTTCTTGAAAAGCTAGCAGCATTCTATCTTGAGACGATTTCGGGGCTTAGAGTCCCCGCGGCCCGGTCCTCGACCAGCCCTCCTTTTTGTTACACCTCCCCCCGCCCCCCCAGGAAGCAGCCCGTAGCAGCTGACTAACTCCCAGTTACCTATTGACTGCTAAGTAACAGGAGCATCAGGATGAAAGAAACATTTTGCCCATTTGTCTCCGCCTCCACCGGGGATCGAACCCGGAACCTCAGGACTACGAATCCGAAACGCTGTCCACCCAGCTGTTAGGCTCATTACTTAGAATTTTTAGCTCAGTCGATTAAGGCAGCGTCTGGGATGCTCTCGGATGTAGGTTCGAATCCTCGTCACGGCCCTTGTGGATTTGTTCATTTGATGCATCACGCAATTGTGATTTCTGTGTGTAGTGTAGTGTAGTGTAGTGTATAGTGTAGTGTAGTGTATAGTGAAGTGTAGTGTATAGTGTAGTGTAGTGTAGTGTAGTGTAGTGTATAGTGTAGTATAGTGTAGTGTAGTGTAGTGTAGTGTATAGTGTAGTATAGTGTAGTGTAGTGTAGTGTATAGTGTAGTATAGTGTAGTGTAGTGTATAGTGTAGTATAGTGTAGTGTAGTGTAGTGTATAGTGTAGTGTAGTGTATAGTGTAGTGTAGTGTATAGTGTAGTGTAGTGTAGTGTAGTGTAGTGTATAGTGTAGTGTAGTGTAGTGTAGTGTATAGTGTAGTGTAGTGTATAGTGTAGTGTAGTGTAGTGTATAGTGTAGTATAGTATAGTGTAGTGTAGTGTAGTGTAGTGTATAGTGTAGTATAGTGTAGTGTAGTGTAGTGTAGTGTAGTGTAGTGTATAGTGTAGTATAGTGTATAGTGTAGTGTAGTGTAGTGTAGTGTAGTGTAAGCTAGCAGCATTAATTCGCCAAGTGACAAATATGCAGAATAAACTACATTTGAAGGTGGAGAATATGGCTAAAACGTTTTCAACCCATTTGAAATCCTATTTCTGCTACTGAAAAAGACCACAAGAGGGTTGAATACCCTTTAGCCATATTATCCATCCTTAAAAGTTGTTTATTCTGTATCTAATTGATCAGAGATTATTGATGATATTATATATGTAAAATATACATATATATATATATATATATATATATATATATATATATATATATATATATACACACATACATATTATATATTGTTACGGAATGCCTTATCGTGTTATTGCGTCGCATAAAAAAAATGGCAGTGTTATTTAATAGTCATACTTTCAATATTACAGGAAGAACAAGGTTAACGACCTTCACGGTCGTTAACGGTCAGCACAGTGTGGCTCGTCTGGTGGCGGGAATTGTTAGCCAATCAGAATCACCGGTCGAGGCAATGATTGCTGGTCAGAGCATGAACTGAACAGTACTCTTACTCACTCCCATTCGGTCGACATGCCGTCGTCGTGTGTGTGTGTGTGTGTGTGTATGTGTGTGTGTGTGTGTGTGTGTGTGTGTGTGTGTGTGTGTGTGTGTGTGTGTGTGTGTGTGTGTGTGTGTGTGTGTGACCAGTTTGCCCCGGATGTGACAGCGTGTTCCACATCTCCAGCGACACGGATCTTAGGAGGTAGTGACATGGTCGACTCCTAAGACGTCTTTGAAATCTACCGCTGTTCTGAATTATTGGACCCAGTCCGAAAAGTAGATGGTCGTTAAGAGTTGATAATCGACTGACGAGTGGCGGCCATCTCATTGGTATATACATAAGGTTTTGGTGTATATATTACTGTACATACAAGTACAGTGTCTTAGTGTGTGTGTGTGTATATATGTGTATATATATGTGTATATATATGTATATATATATATATATATATATATATATATATATATATATATATATATATATATATAAATAAATAAAACAGGAGACGCATTTTCCCACCACAGGGTTGTAAACCTGTGGAACCGCCTACCCGCCGAAGCCTTAAACGCCAAAACTCAGCTGGGTTTTAAAATACAGCTGTGAAAGCAAGGTTGGGGGGGGGGGTGTTAGGGAACTTTGCCAAGCCGCCGGCTTCCTATCCCCATCGATGCCACTAGAATTATCAGCGTCCCTCAGGTAAATCCAGGTAAATAAGCCAGCCGCAGACAGCGGGGATCGAACTGATCTGCGGCTTGTGATGTTAGACGACGAGAATTGCATTATTCGAGACCATGTAAACAGTGCTTGCTGAAGTCCCTCGCCCAAGCTCCTTAGTAGGGATCATCCTGGACTACAAGGAGCAGCTAACAGCCGGAGAAGCCAGCTGGAGCGAGGGGGAAGACGAGGAGAAGGTGAACAGGGGAAACGATGGAGTGAGGGAAGGAGGTTATCACAGAGAGAAGGGAGAGAGGGAGAATAGGGACGTGAGAGAGATGGGAAAGCCGTCAGGGAGGGTAGGAGTAAAGGAGAAGGGGGTGTGGGGGGGTTCCTGGAAACCTCTTCTCTAGGTGGGGTTTTCCAGACTAGGCCTCTACTCTAGGTGGGGTCTTCCAGACTAGACCTCTTCTCTAGGTGGGGTCTTCCTGACCAGACCTCTTCTCTAGGTGGGGTCTTCCTGACCAGACCTCTTCTCTAGGTGGGGTCTTCCTGACCAGACCTCTTCTCTAGGTGGGGTCTTCCAGACCAGACCTCTTCTCTAGGTGGGGTCTTCCAGACTAGACCTCTTCTCTAGGTGGGGTCTTCCTGACCAGACCTCTTCTCTAGGTGGGGTCTTCCAGACCAGACCTCTTCTCTAGGTGGGGTCTTCCAGACCAGACCTCTTCTCTAGGTGGGGTCTTCCAGACTAGACCTCTTCTCTAGGTGGGGTCTTCCTGACCAGACCTCTTCTCTAGGTGGGGTCTTCCTGACCAGACCTCTTCTCTAGGTGGGGTCTTCCTGACCAGACCTCTTCTCTAGGTGGGGTCTTCCTGACCAGACCTCTTCTCTAGGTAGGGTCTTCCAGACCAGACCTCTTCTCTAGGTAGGGGTCTTCCTGACCAGACCTCTTCTCTAGGTAGGGTCTTCCAGACCAGACCTCTTCTCTAGGTAGGGGTCTTCCTGACTAGACCTCTTCTCTAGGTAGGGGTCTTCCTGACTAGACCTCTTCTCTAGGTGGGGTCTTCCTGACTAGACCTCTTCTCTAGGTGGGGTCTTCCAGACCAGACCTCTTCTCTAGGTAGGGTCTTCCAGACCAGACCTCTTCTCTAGGTGGGGTCTTCCTGACTAGACCTCTTCTCTAGGTGGGGTCTTCCAGACCAGACCTCTTCTCTAGGTAGGGTCTTCCAGACCAGACCTCTTCTCTAGGTGGGGTCTTCCTGACTAGACCTCTTCTCTAGGTGGGGTCTTCCTGACCAGACCTCTTCTCTAGGTAGGGTCTTCCAGACCAGACCTCTTCTCTAGGTGGGGTCTTCCAGACCAGACCTCTTCTCTAGGTAGGGTCTTCCTGACCAGACCTCTTCTCTAGGTGGGGTCTTCCTGACTAGACCTCTTCTCTAGGTGGGGTCTTCCAGACCAGACCTCTTCTCTAGGTAGGGTCTTCCTGACCAGACCTCTTCTCTAGGTGGGGTCTTCCAGACTAGACCTCTAGGTGGGGTCTTCCTGGCCAGACCTCTTCTCTAGGTAGGGTCTTCCTGACCAGACCTCTTCTCTAGGTGGGGTCTTCCAGACCAGACCTCTTCTCTAGGTAGGGTCTTCCTGACCAGACCTCTTCTCTAGGTGGGGTCTTCCAGACTAGACCTCTTCTCTAGGTGGGGTCTTCCTGACCAGACCTCTTCTCTAGGTAGGGTCTTCCTGACCAGACCTCTTCTCTAGGTGGGGTCTTCCTGACCAGACCTCTTCTCTAGGTAGGGTCTTCCTGACCAGACCTCTTCTCTAGGTGGGGTCTTCCAGACTAGGCCTCTTCTCTAGGTGGGGTCTTCCTGACCAGACCACTTCTCTAGGTAGGGTCTTCCTGACCAGACCTCTTCTCTAGGTAGGGGTCTTCCAGACCAGACCTCTTCTCTAGGTGGGGTCTTCCAGACTAGACCTCTTCTCTAGGTGGGGTCTTCCTGACCAGACCTCTTCTCTAGGTGGGGTCTTCCAGACTAGACCTCTTCTCTAGGTGGGGTCTTCCTGACCAGACCTCTTCTCTAGGTGGGGTCTTCCTGACCAGACCTCTTCTCTAGGTAGGGTCTTCCTGACCAGACCTCTTCTCTAGGTGGGGTCTTCCAGACCAGACCTCTTCTCTAGGTGGGGTCTTCCTGACTAAGCTTTACGTGTATCATACACGATTCTCCTCCGGTCTTCTTCTCTAGTTTCCCCAAATATAATTCTCGTGTAGAAACTCTCCTACGCTGATGTGAAGGCATTGATGTAAACTTTGCCAGTATACCTGAGGTGATATACCCAATCCTCTGTCCTCCTCTCTTGCTGTGGCAGGGAGTCATTGCCGTTCGCTCCTGAGGTGAATGGACCGAGGGATCATGATCACGACATAAAAGATTCTAAGGGGAATTATCCAAGAAGATAATGTTAAAAGTGGGGGAAAGAGATGGAAACCAGAGAGTGGAAATATACACATTGAAAGGAAAAAGAAACTACATTCTAAGAGTTGTATATAAAGTGGCATGGATTAGATGTCAAATGTAAATATCTCAGACAAAAAGAGTGAACAGAGTCATACCATTAGACAACCAATCATTTTGAAAGGCGTGGCTTAGGAGCTGCCGTCCAATCCTGCAAGCAAGTTTA
>NC_091234.1:18469446-18472883 GCF_040958095.1 Procambarus clarkii | reverse complement strand
GAAGCAGTGATGAACTAGCTAGGAACATAATGCTGAAGAAACTGCTGAACGGGAGAACGTTCACAGATCTTTGACTGCTAGAATCCCCCCTCAATCTCAGCTATTGGGACATCTTACAATTTCTAATCTTTATTCTTTACATCGCAAGGGGAGAGAGACATAAAAATTTTTGCTTTGAGAATGTTAAAAAGACTTGTTTTATATCTACACATTGAAATAACTTCATATGAAACCAGAAGCCACGGTAGGATGTGCAAAGTATCCTCGTTGAAACTTAGAGGTGCAGTAGGCAATCTTGAGAGAGAATTCTGTCAACATTATAGGCCCAAGACTTTTGCAACACTCTCCCTCTGCACTTAAGGGGCGTAACTGGCCGACCTCTCACGGTGTTCAACTTGATAAACACCGCAAAAAGGATACCTGATCAACCAGGCTGTGAGCAGCCGTGTCCAGCAACCTAAATGACCAGACCACCAACCAAGAAACCTGATCAGAGGCCGGGAATGCGTCGATATTGATCCCCGGAACAGATAGACATACACAAATTGACACAAACATACAGAAACACACACACACACACACACACACACACTCTATCTACACATACACACACACTCTATCTACACATACATACACACACACACACACACACACACACACACACACACACACACACACACACACACACACACACACACACACACACACACACACACTCTATCTACACATACACACACACTCTATCTACACATACAGAAACACACACACACACACTCTATCTACACACACACACACACTCTATCTACACACACGCACACACACACACTAAACACAGATGCCGAAGAAATATAAGAAAATTCACCTTCGCAAATAGAGTGGTAGACGGTTGGAACAAGTTAAGTGAGAAGGTGGTGGAGGCCAAGACCGTCAGTAGTTTCAAAGCGTTATATGACAAAGAGTGCTGGGAAGACGGGACACCACGAGCGTAGCTCTCATCCTGTAACTACACTTAGGTAATTACACTTAGGTAATTACACACACACACACACACACACACACACACACACACACACACTGATGGGTGAAAAGGCAAATACAGAGTGAGTCAGGCTTGATGTCTTGCTGTCGAACACTACAATATTTCGAACACTGAAGTATTTCGAACACTGCTCTATTTCGAAATATGTTTGAAACATAAGACTATTCAGAAATTAGAATGGAAACTCCTTTCCAAGCGTCCGTATTCTACATGTTCTAAAATAATAAGACATTTGAACTCAAAATGTATTGAAATTACGCTCATTTAACATTCTGAACGACATCTATAATTTTGCAATGTTTCATATCACTTTATTTCTTTGACAAATTACATTAACATACGAATTCCGCCGGACAAAATTGATACATTATCTCCGATCATAATATCTTATGGTTAATAGATAAGGAGAGAGACAGGGCGAGACAGGACGAGACAGAGAGAGACAGGAAGGGGATAGACAGAATACTGTCCGACGAAGGGACAGAGAACACTGGAGACTAAGGTTGGTGGAAAACAGAAGATGGAATAACGGAGTAAGAAAAAGAAGAGGTGGAACCTAAATAAGATTGAAGATGAGAACCTGAATTACTTCCCCTGACGTAAAAAGGCTTGCCCCCCTGACGCAAAGCTTGCTTCCCCTGACGCAAGGCTTGCTTCCCCTGACGCAGGGTTTGGCCCTGAATGATTTGCTGCAACGCTGGGAATTTGCAGTCCTTTTGCTCACGCCATTTTGCTTCCCTTGATGTTAGACTCCATTTTTTGGTTTAATTTAAAAGTTGCAAAGGGGTTCCCCCCTTTGCAACTCTCTCTCTCTCTCTCTCTCTCTCTCTCTCTCTCTCTCTCTCTCTCTCTCTCTCTCTCTCTCTCTCTCTCTCTCTCTCTCTCTCTCTCTCTCTCTCTCTCTCTCTCTCAATCACAGGTGGCATTATATTTGCCACCTGTGATTGCACCTGGTGCTTGCTCTGGTACTATTTCACGCGCTGGGATCTTGGGGCGCCATCTGTCGATGGCGTTCGCCAACACATTTGATATTCATGGGGTAAAGATTAGCGTCTCTAGGAAATGGCGTTCGATCGAACGAGGCGGCGCCATGCATGTCTGTTTTGATTGACAGGTGGCATGTCTTTTAATTTGTATTGCCTTTTGGTTTGGTAGAGACGCGGGTCGGTAGACATGAGGAGAGGGAGCGTAAGAAGGGAGAGGGGTTAAAGGGAGGGGAGTAGGGGAAGGTGGAGAGGAAGAGGAGGCATGAATGGAAAATGTAAACACAGTTTCTGGCGGGAAATAATGAAAACCTGGAGACAGGACACGATAGACCCACAAACTCCGCCCCCAATCTCTTGGCGCACGCGCGACTCCTCCCACTATCCGGCCCTCTCACGCACACACACAAGGGAATTTGATTAATGAAAAGCCTGTTACCAGCTACTAAATATACCCTTTCAACCGCCTTTCACACATGCAATGGTTCCGCAGCTCCCGCGATATAACCGATCACGCTCGCGCTGGGCCGGGACCTCCCGGTGGCGCTCAGGATATGTAAGCCTCACGTCACGCATTGAGGGGGAAATCCTCGTCGAAGCTGCAATCAAGGGAGCGAACGGACGTTCGGCGACACGAAGCTGGGTGTGGGCATCAATTATCCTAGGGCAGAAAACACACTTACTCGTCGTGATGGGGGAACCGGCGGTGACAGCCAGTGAATTTAGACATCAGTTTTATCGGGTCGTGTCGAGGCAGTCGGTGCATGGGGGACTGTTCTGTTATTATGTCTTCTCTTATACTCACTACTTTTATTAGTTTTTTATTTTATTCTCCATCTATATCCGGCCTTCTCGAGTCCTCCCTGCTCTGAAGCTTTCTCCTTCCCTTCCTTCCTCCCCCTCCGTCCCTCCTTTTGTAAGGAGGGGGAAGTAAAAAGGATGGAGAGGCATAGGTGAAGGGAAAATTTGAGAAATATGAAAGTGTCGTGTGTGTATATATATATATATATATATATATATATATATATATATATATATATATATATATATATATATATATATATATATATATATATATATATATATATGACAATGTCAGACCACGGAGGAAAAATGAAACAGGAAATTTCCTTAAGTACTTTCGTATATTAAATACATCTTCAGAAGGTCATTTTACAGATCGAGTGATGGGTATAAATAGGCAGGAAGGAGTGGTGAAGTAAGGTGAGGTACAATACTTGGACAACGCAGACGGCCCATTGGCCCATCAGATGCACCCAATTGGCACATCCGATGTAGCCCAATGGCCCATCTGATACAGCAGACATACAAGCATAATATATAGGTAATTATAACATAAAGAAGTAAATATATTCAATAAATTAGTGAGACAAATGTTTTTCAATGATTCTACT
>NC_091234.1:18456946-18464446 GCF_040958095.1 Procambarus clarkii | reverse complement strand
TCTAACAGCCTCTTTAACGGTTTCTACCTGTCTCTCTAATGGTCTTTCTAACGGTCTCTTTACGCCAATAATATTTATTAGCTCTTCAATCATCTTCTGCGGTTCAATGTTCAGTAACTCAAACAAATCCACAAGGGCCGTGACGAGGATTCGAACCTGCGTCCGGGAATTATAAAGTGTAATTCAGTAACTCGCTATATATATATATATATATATATATATATATATATATATATATATATATATATATATATATATATATATATATATATATATATATATATATACTTCAGTAGCTCTCTAACCCGATCCATGTTCACATGCAAACGTATATTTATTGGTTAACAAATATAAAAACACATGCAAAGTGTTCCTGATCAACCAGGCTGTGATTCATACGTCAGGCTGCGAGCTGCCGCGTCCAACAGCCTGGTTGACCACACCTTCCAACTAGGAGGCCTGGTTGGAGACCGGGCCGCAGGGACGTTGATCCCCGGAATCACCACAAGGTAATCTGCAGCTTATGTACCATTGTGATGATTAGTGATGCTTGGATTCTGAAGACGGGGTTTGGGAGCCCCTCAAGACGCTAGAGGAGAAGTGTAGAGACTAAGAGAAGTGCCGGACCAACCGGGCTGTGGTGGGTATGTGGGCCTGCGGGCCGCTCCAAGCAACAGCCTGGTGGACCAAACTCTCACAAGTCAAGCCTGACCTGCGGGCCGCTCCAACCAACAGCCTGGTGGACCAAACTCTCACAAGTCAAGCCTGGCCTCGAGCCAGGCTTGGGGAGTAGAAGAACTCCAAGAACCCCATCAACCAGGTAAGCCACCCAAGAGGTGGCACGGGCATGAATAGCCCGTAAGTGGTAGATTATTCTTTTTGAAGTGAATGTATAAAGTATACTGTATACTGTATGCTGAGGTCGCAACGTTCTAGTTCTTCTCATCTTCTCTATCTTGTTGCAGCCTATCAGGAAGAGACAGTATGAAATGTTTTCCGACAAGGTAGGAAGATACAGTCTGCCCTTGCATCATTTTTCTGTCGGTGGTGGAGATGGTGGTGATAAGAGAGAGATGGTTAGTGAGGGAGATGATGGTGGTGGAGAAAGGTGAAGAGAAGACTCATCCAAGCTCAGAGTAACCAATACGTCATCACTGGACGTGCCCCGGTGATTGCCTCTGATGAATTACAAGATGATTATCTCTCTCCCCCCCTCCCCCCCCAGCCACGCACTCCCAATTATTTAAACCGCCATCCAACTTGCATTTAGTTGACTTACGGACCCCCGAGGTCTGCGATCACTAGAGAGATAACACCAGGGCCAGCTGCATTTACCATTTCTCAGGTCAGGTTTCGTAGCCAGGAGAGAGAGGGAGAGAGAGAGAGAGAGAGGGAAAAATTACCAAGGTTCTCTCTCTCCCTTTTTTTTATGAAGGGGGGCAATATGATCAAAGGTTTAATAAACTGTACAGGATGTGGCTCAATCTCCTCCACTGCGATCAAAGGGCAGTGATAAACGTAGTCTCTGACCAGGGCCCCCTGTGTGTGTGTGTGTGTGTGTGTGTGTGTGTGTGTGTGTGTGTGAGTGTGTGTGTGTGTGTGTGTGTGTGTGTGAGTGTGTGTGTGTGTGTGAGTGTGTGTGTGTGTACACATGGAGAAGCTATACCTACAGGCGTCAAAGTATGTGTTGCTCTCAACGAACTCGAGGGATTCCCTTAATTAGTGAGTGGCTGGCTTGCCTCCAGCGATTAGGTCAATATTTCTGATGGTATTTAGACAAGGTCAGAACAATTGTCATCATTAGTGAATTTGATGATCTTGATACCTGCTTGAAAGTATGGTTGGTTATTTGACAATGTCTAAACCTGTATGTTAAGAACTATGGTACGTACATAATGCTGATCTTGTAAGCTTAATTGGGAATGAAGGAGATGTTCGACACGTATCTTGGAGGTCCATATTTGCACTTATTGCACTCTCTTACCTGGGCTGATAGGTAGGAGATAGCAACGTTTTATTGCAAGGAGATTGCAATCATTTTATCTGAAAGGAGTCACCCATCCAGTAAGCTCTTTCAACTCCTTTATTTAAGGTATTCATCTCTGGCTATTCCTACTTTTCCAGCAGTTTAAACATAATTGTTAGGAAAGGCGACCTAAGAATGAGTAATTATATATATCCCGCAGTTATCCACATTGAAAGGTGAAGGAACGCTAAACTGCTTTCAACCCAGTAACCCCTTGCTGGGTTGAAAGCGTTTTAGCATTCCCTCACCTTTCAATGTGGTTAATTTAAACAGTCATCGTGGCGCAGTGGTGAGGCACTCACCAGGCGCTTCGCGAGCGATTCGGCCTGGGGTTCGTATCCTGGCTGGGGAGGATTGACCGGGCGCCGATCCTTAACTGTAGCCTCTCTTTACCCAGCAGTGAATGGGTATACCTGGATGTTAAACGATTTGGCGGGTCGTATTCCGGGGAATATTAGGATTAAGGACTTGCTAGTGGCTTTACAAGAATGTAGGAACTCTTGTGTGTGTGTGTGTGTGTGTGTATATATATATATATATATATATATATATATATATATATATATATATATATATATATATATATATATGTAATATGTATATATGCGATCTAGCCTGAATGGTCCCCAGGACTATATGCAACTGATTATATTATATTCTGGGGTGGAGTTTTCAGTTATATATATATATATATATATATATATATATATATATATATATATATATATATATATATATATATATATATATATGTATATATATATATATTTTGCGTGTGTGTATGTGTGTGCTTGAATGGTCCCCAATATGCAACCGAAAACTCCTCACCCCTGAAGGATTCGAACCCAGACAGCCAGGGCTCCATGCACCTTGGCGTGTCCAGTACTTTAACCACTAGGCCACAACGACTGTTAAACAGAATTGGAAGAGTCTACTATTATGTAGAACTAATATGTACAGTCTCCCATTCTCCTCTGTTCCTTCCTCTTCTCTCGTAATAGACATAATAGAGGAAAAATAGATTGGTTAGAAAGGCGGAGTCCAAGAGCTTATAGCTCGAACCTGCAGACACCAATGGTAAATACACACACACGCACGCACACGCACGCACGCACACGCACGCACACGCACACACACACACACACACACACACACACACACACACACACACACACACACACACACACGCACACACACACGCACACACACACACACACACACACACACACACACACACACACACACACACACACACACACACACGCACACAGCTTGAAACTCAGATGAGTCACAGAGATGTTAGGAAGTTTTCTTTTAGCGTGAGAGTAGTGGGGAAATGGAATGCACTTCAGGAACAGGTTGTGGAAGCAAATACTATTCATAATTTTAAAACCAGGTATGATAGGGAAATGGGACAGGAGTCATTGCTGTAAACAACCGATGCTCGAAAGGCGGGATCCAAGAGTCAATGCTCGATCCTGCAAGCACATATAGGTGAGTACATATAGGTGAGTACACACACACACACACACACACACACACACACACACACACACACACACACACACACACACACACGCGCACACACACACACACACTGCAGGGGACTGAGAGAGCGTGTGTGTGCTAGCCAGCAATTAAGAGTGGAGTTTGTCAATGATTGAATCTACTTAAGAAGACGAAATAAGGCAGTCGCTTGATGGATGCTATCTGCAGAGGACGTGTTTCTAGCTGCCGATGTTGTGGGGGGGGGGGGGGGCGTTCTCTAGTAAGTCTTGACACGGCTGACCTGCGTATGACCCAGCTGACCTGTGTATGTCCCAGCTGGCCTGCGTATGACCCGGTTGACCTGCATATGACCCAGCTGGCCTGCGTATGACCTAGCTGACATTTTCAATACACCGTTCTCGATAAATTAGGTGTGTTGCTTGGGTTCATTCATCTCACGTTAGGCAAAACAGTTCTATTTCTTACGGAGAGGCAACATTAGGTTCATTATCCTTCTAAATGACATCAGGTCAACATCGCCGGTGTCCGGACAGCGGACAATACGTCCAGAGGCTGGAACTTGAGGATTTAACAATGGTCATTGTCGCAGGTGAATCCATTAAAGGTTATCTGAGTGTGTTGAAGACTCAGGTTTGGTGCTGGTGAGTGTTAAGACGGAGCGAGGAGGCGCGGATATGGTGGGTAGGAGATATAAGGAGGAAGATATGAGGAGGAAAATATGTAGACAGCTACATATACAGTTAAATATGTATGTACCTAGACACATATAGGTGTATATATTCAGCTATACATACAATCACACACATATGCACAAAGAAAAATAGGCCTATATAGGTTGCTACATAAATATGTTTGTACACATATAGGCCTATATAGACAGTTACACACATTTATACACATATGTACTTACAAAAATACACACAGACCTATAGGCACTTACACAAACATAGGTGTACAGAAACACATATAGGCATATATAGGCAATTACACACAATCACATATTTATAAACATGTATACTTAAAAAGAACATGTACTATAGACCTAAATAGATATACATACATATGTAATCATATGTATGATTACATATGTATGTATACATACACATATGTAATCATAGATACATATGTATCTATGATTAGATATCAAAGATACATAAGTATATATATCTTGAGGTTATCTTGAGATGATTTCGGGGCTTAGCCTCCCCGCGGCCCGGTCCTCGACCAGGCCTCTTTTTTGTTACACACCCCCAGGAAGCAGCCCGTAGCAGCTGTCTAACTCCCAGGTACCTATTTACTGCTCTGTAACAGGAGCATCAGAGTGAAAAAAAAAACATTTTGCCCATTTGTCTCCACCTCCACCGGGGATCGAACCTGGAACCTCAGGACTACGAATCCGAAGCGCTGTCCACCCAGCTGTCAGGCGCCCATCTATGATTCTTAAATATATATATCCTGTATAGATAGGATACATAAATATAAACGGCAACACAGGAAGAGATACATAGACAGATTTAAAGACATGTCCTTGAAACTCAGATAAGGACAGAAGAGACAGGAGGGGAACTGCCCACAGACAGTAGACAGGGATGTAGGTGCCCACAGACAGGAGACAGGGATGTAGGTGTCCCACAGACAGAAAAGACAGGGATGTAGGTGCCCACAGACAGAAGAGACAGGGATATAGGTGCCCCACAGACAGAAAAGACAGGGATGTAGGTGCCCACAGACAAGAGACAAGGATATAGGTGCCCCACAGACAGAAAAGACAGGGATGTAGGTGCCCCACAGACAGAAGAGACAAGGATATAGGTGCCCCACAGACAGAAAAGACAGGGATGTAGGTGCCCCACAGACAGAAGAGACAAGGATATAGGTGCCCCACAGACAGAAAAGACAGGGATGTAGGTGCCCCACAGACAGAAGAGACAAGGATATAGGTGCCCCACAGACAGAAGAGACAGGGCTGTAGGTGCCCCACAGACAGAAGAGACGGATGTAGGTGCCCCACAGACAGAAGAGACAGGGATGTAGGTGCCCACAGACAGAAGAGACAGAGATGTAGGTGCCCCACAGACAGAAGAGACAGGAGGAGAAGTGCCCACAGACAGGAAGAGTCTCCTAAGAGACAGGTTGATCAGTCATGGTGCTTCCATACTCACATTTCAATAAATGTTGTCCTTTTGTTTGGAGTGGGGGGGGGGGCCTTTGTTCCCCTGGACCTCTTGAGATGAGTGACTAAGCTGTCCTCCCCCCCTCTTTCTGCCCCCCCCCCCTCCTCCTTGTGCTCCTCCTCCCCCACCACAGCACATGTAGATAGCCTCCTATACCATCCCCAACCATTTCTTAAGACTGTAATAGTATACTCATAAAACTCTACTATCGCTTAACCTCAGGAAGCTGCCACATCAACTATTTACATACACCATATAATTATTTATACACACACACACACACACATACACACACTGGGAGCCGGCCGGCCGAGCAGACAGCACGGTGGATACGTGATCCTGTGGTCCCAGGTTTGGTCCCGGACGCCGGCGAGAAACAATGGGTAGAGTTTCTTTCACCCTATGCCTCTGTTACTTAGCAGTAAATAGGTACCTGGGAGCTAGTCAGCTGTCACGGGCTGCTTCCTGGTGTGTGTGTGTGTGTGGTGAGGGAAAAAAATAGTAATAATAGTTAGAAACAGTTGATTGACAGTTAAGAGGCGGGCCGAAAGAGCAGAGCTCAACCCCCGCAAGCACAACCAGGTGAATATGCACTCACACACACACACACACACACACACACACACACACACACACACACACACACACACACACACACACACACACTCTCACATACTCACATACTCACACACACACACACACACACACACACACACACACACACACACACACACACACACACACACACACACACACACGCACACGCACGCACGCATATGCGAGGCTGGCTAACATCAGAACGGCGTTCAAGAACCTGTGTAAGGAATCATTCAGAATCTTGTACACCACATATGTAAGACCAATCCTGGAGTATGCGGCCCCAGCATGGAGCCCGTACCTTGTCAAGCACAAGACGAAGCTGGAAAAAGTCCAATGGTATGCTACTAGACTAGTCCCAGAACTAAGAGGCATGAGTTATGAGGAAAGGCTGCGGGAAATGCACCTTACGACACTGGAAGACAGAAGAGTAAGGGGGGACATGATCACAACCTACAAAATCCTCAGGGGAATCGACCGGGTAAACAAGGATGAACTATTCAACACTGGTGGGACGCGAACAAGGGGACACAGGTGGAAGCTGAGTACCCAAATGAGCCACAGAGACGTTAGAAAGAACTTTTTCAGTGTCAGAGTAGTTAGTAAATGGAATGCATTAGGAAGTGATGTGGTGGAGGCTGACTCCATACACAGTTTCAAATGTAGATATGATAGAGCCCAATAGGCTCAGGAATCTGTACACCAGTTGATTGACGGTTGAGAGGCGGGACCAAAGAGCCAGAGCTCAACCCCCGCAAGCACAATTAGGTGAGTACAATTAAGTGAGTACACACACACACACTCACACTCACTCACATACTCACATACTCACACACACACACACACACACACACACACACACACACACACACACACACACACACACACACACACACACACACACATACACACACACACACACACACACACACACACACACACACACACACACACACACACACTCACACACACACACACACACACACACACTCACTCACATACTCACATACTCACACACACACACACACACACACACACACACACACACACACACTCACTCACTCACTCACTCACTCACTCACTCACTCACTCACTCACTCACTCACGGAGACAAAAAAGACACGCTCCAGTTAGTCATTCTGCCCAAGTCCATTACAACTTTATCGAGTTATCACCAATATTGGAAGCCTATCT
>NC_091234.1:18380407-18456446 GCF_040958095.1 Procambarus clarkii | reverse complement strand
AACCAGCCCTTATATAGGAACAAAACACATTTTAAATAGTTTTTAATTCATATTACAAAGTATTTAATTAGCTGTGGTCGCGATTATGACAACAATTTAATTATCAAAATTCCAATGGTAGCTAACAGTAGCAAGCCGCATCGACATTCCCATTTTGGCTTTGATCAATTTTATAGAAAAGAAATTGACAATTGGAATGAGTGATAATTAAATATCTTTTAATCGCTAAATGGATTACACAATGACCTGTATTGACGCGGAGATATACATATGGATACGTATAGACATATATAGACTAGGAGATACATATAGACTAGGCCCTAACTGTTCACTAAAGCTAAATATAAAGATGAAGCTGTCTTATAATAACAAAATTATAGGGGTAGATCTAAGTCCCTTCTATATATATATATATATATATATATATATATATATATATATATATATATATATATATATATATATATATATATATATATATATATATATATATATATATATGACCAACTTTGGGGAGACAGGGAGAAGGGTGTGCTAGTTGAGGTAATAATGCCGTGTTCACTATGCCAAATAAATGAAGAGTCCAGTTAAAATATTACAAGATTCGACATGGGGAATCATGGGGGTCCCATTGACACCGTGTTAAGTGGCACTCTTATCATTTATGCTAACCTAGACTTGCCCAACATCATACTTAACAAGAATTACTGTTAACAATTGGGCAAGGCTAACCCCAAGAGTCTAACCTCCACCCTCGGGCAGACAGATGGCCATTCTATCTAAACGTCAACAGTTAGTCCAACTACTTGGGCTAGACGGTAGAGCGACGGTCTAGCTTCATGCAGGTCGGCGTTCAATCCCCGACCGTCCAAGTGGTTGGGTACCATTCCTTTCCCCCGTCCCATCCCAAATCCTTATCCTGATCCCTTCCCAGTGCTACATAGTCGTGATGGCTTGGCACTTTACCCCTGATAGTTCCCTCCCCCCCCCCCCCCCCGCCTGTCTCCAGTGTATAAGCAGGTACCAAAATTGAGAGACAGGCAAACATGCAGACACAAAGAAAGACTGTGAGAGACAGAGAGCGAGAGAAACAAAGAGAGACAGTGATAGACAGATGGAGATAACCAAAGGCAGCGAGAGACAGACATATAGAGACAGATACAGACAAATACAGAGAACTGGTCGATCTAGGCACCGCCCGATATACCCTATCCAGTGTACTATTTGTGCTCGCGGGGGTTGAGCTTCGGCTCTTTGGTCCCGCCTCTCAACTGTCAATCAATTGGTATACAGGTTCCTGAACCTATTGGGCTCTATCATATCTACACTTGAAAATCCGTGTGTGTGTGTGTGTGTGTGTACTCACCTAGTTGTGTTTGCGGGGGTTGAGCTCTGGCTCTGTGGTCCCGCCTCTCAACCGTTAGAGATAGTGTGTGTGTGTGTGTGTGTGTGTGTGTGTGTGTGTGTGTGTGTGTGTGTGTGTGTGTGTGTGTGTGTGTGTGAGGAACCAAAAAATAAAAAATAAAAGAAAAAACACAATCCATGCTATCCAAAAATCCGTATTCGCTAGTGTACACAGAAGTTTAAATGAGTTTCGTAGAATGGCTCAGCATTAAAGGTGGTGTCGCCAGAGCCTGCTATAGAGACCTGCCTCTCCCCCCTCCCCCCCTCCCCCACCACCCATGGACAGTGTCCCCCCCCCCCTGTCACCCCCCCTGTCCGGAACAGTATCACATCGCAGGCAAAGTTGCCATCGTTCGAACCCTTCGAACGAGGAGGTGGTGGTCGAAGTTCGAACCCTTCACGAGGAAGAGTTTTTTCTGATATTTGTAATTTTTTTCCCCCTCTCCGTTTGTTTATAAAAGTATAAATGTGCCGCGGACCTGAAGCGTGCAAGTTTAAAAACGGAAGAAATAGTTCTTTAATTTGCCTAACACAACCCTATTTCTGAGAAAGGAGGCTTTACAGGAGCACAACCAGCACAAACAATTACATATGGAGAACAGACAAGAACAGACCTGTTTGAAATAGTGGTGGTTTACAAACAATACGATACAAGTGTAAACTAAATAGGCTAGGCTGCTCAAATGGGCGCCACACATGCTAGAAACAATGGGCCAGATTCACGAAAGCACTTACGCAAGCACTTACGAACGTGTACATCTTTCCTCAATCTTTGACGGCTTTGGTTACATTTATTAAACAGTTTACAAGCATGAAAACTTGCCAATCAACTGTTGTTATTGTTATCAACAGCCTCCTGGTGCTTCCGAGCTCATTAACTGTTTAATAATTGTAAACAAAGCCGCCAAAGATTGAGGAAAGATGGACAGGTTCGTAAGTGCTTGCCTTACCTTGAGGTTACCTTGAGGTGCTTCCGGGGCTTAGTGTCCCCGCGGCCCGGTCGTCGACCAGGCCTCCTGGTTGCTGGACTGATCAACCAGGCTGTTGGACGCGGCTGCTCGCAGCCTGACGTATGAGTCACAGCCTGGTTGATCAGGTATCCTTTGGAGGTGCTTATCCAGTTCTCTCTTGAACACTGTGAGGGGTCGGCCAGTTATGGCCCTTATGTGTAGTGGAAGCGTGTTGAACAGTCTCGGGCCTCTGATGTTGATAGTTCTCTCTTGAACACTGTGAGGGGTAGGCCAGTTATGTCCCTTATGTGTAGTGGAAGCGTGTTGAACAGTCTCGGGCCTCTGATGTTGATAGTTCTCTCTTGAACACTGTGAGTGGTCGGCCAGTTATGTCCCTTATGTGTAGTGGAAGCGTGTTGAACAGTCTCGGGCCTCTGATGTTGATAGTTCTCTCTTGAACACTGTGAGGGGTCGGCCAGTTATGCCCCTTATGTGTAGTGGAAGCGTGTTGAACAGTCTCGGGCCTCTGATGTTGATAGAGTTCTCTCTCAGAGTACCTGTTGCACCTCTGCTTTTCAACGGGGGTATTCTGCACATCCTTGCGTAAGTCCTTTCGTGAATCTGGCCCAATGTTTGTGTCATAATAATCAAATACAGTGCATTAAAAGGTGAAGTAGCGGAAGCCAACTTCAAACATAACTTGATAGCTACATACGCCAGAGCCCAAATAGGCTCGCTTGAGTGAAGACTGGGAGGTTATCTTGAGATGATTTCGAGGCTTTTTAGTGTCCCCGCGGCCCGGTCCTCGACCAGGCCTCCACCCCCCAGGAAGCAGGCCGTGACAGCTGACTAACACCCAGGTACCTATTTTACTGCTAGGTAACAGGGACATAGGGTGAAAGAAACTCTGCCCATTGTTTCTCGCCGGCGCCTGGGATCGAACCCAGGACCACAGGATCACAAGTACAGCGTGACGTCCGCTCGGCCGACTGGCTCCCTTCTACCCTGGGAGGTAGAAACAAAATTCAAACTCAAATTCAACCCTCGCAGGCATGCGTAGGCCTATGTGACTACAACTAGGTGAGCACAGACGCACATTACATTGTTTCTATACTTTATTGGCCAAGTTAGCCTATTAAGGTAGGCGGAACAATTGGTATTCCCGGCTCCGTGGCGTCGGGTTCCTTGAGGTGCTGTGCTCACTCCGACACTCCTTCCCCCCCAAACCTCTACTGACTACTGAGCAGCACCTTGGCAATCATGTGCATATATATATATATATATATATATATATATATATATATATATATATATATATATATATATATATGTCGTACCTAGTAGCCAGAACTCACTTCTCAGCCTACTATTCAAGGCCCGATTTGCCTAATAAGCCAAGTTTTCCTGAATTAATATATTTACTATAATTTTTTTCTTATGAAATGATAAAGCAACCCTTTTCTCTATGTATGAGGTCAATTTTTTTTTATTGGAGTTAAAATTAACGTAGATATATGACCGAACCTAACCAACCCTACCTAACCTAACCTAACCTATATCTATAGGTAAGGTTAGGTTAGGTAGCCAAAAAAAGCTAGGTTAGGTTAGGTTAGGTAGGTTAGGTAGACGAAAAAACATTAATTCATGAAAACTTGGCTTATTAGGCAAATCGGGCCTTGAATAGTAGGCTGAGAAGTGCGTTCTGGCTATTAGGTACGACATATATATATAATATATATATATATATATATATATATATATATATATATATATATATATATATATATATATATATACTGCTTACCACATACATTTTTCTTGCATATTTCTTTGGTTTAATTTCGTTTCTAACACCCACTCACATCCCTGTCCACTAGTTTATATCTATAACCCGTTAATATGTCGTGATCATGTCTCCTCTAGTCCTTATCTCTTATGGTCGAGCAGCCTTGATCTGTGTTTACATGCATGCATGAAGGCGTCGACTCTTAGCTCCTTGGCTCCCGTCTTTTTGATTACCTTACCTTGAGGTTACCTTGCCTCATATTACCTTATATTATCTTATATGTGCTACAGATATAGTATACCCCCAGGGCTGAGAGTAATTATATTTCCTGCTTTTGAAAATAGCTTGAGTGTGTAATCAGCCTTAACTAGCCAAGGCCTACTGGCACACTCAATTTTTTTTTATCCATATATGAGGTTCATTTGGATATATGCAAGTTTCATATACGTTCCATGCAGACCATTGGGTTACGCCTATTTCAGCAATGTAAATATATAATTCATAATCAATGTAAAATGTGACCTCTTTTCAGAGTTGTATGGTTGAACTCTCCCAATGTTTCCAAATAGTTTAGTCCCTTCAGCTCCGGAACCAACCTTTTAGGAAATCACTTGGCAAAGAATTGATTTCTCAACTTCGCTTTGTACTTTCTAAGGTGAAGTCTCCTCGCTAGAGTTAAAGATTTTTACACTGGCGTCGAGTAAGAATCTGAAAAGATTAATCTGTCTTGGAAGACAGATTAATATAAAACTCCGTAGATGCATTTGTAATCATCGATAGCCTGAGTATAAATATATAATAATTTTGTTTGCCAAAATATGGATTGCAAAGAGAACCTACCGGGACCTACATTATTTCCTAGATAATATTTCTAGAAAATACTAGAAAAGTAATTAGGACCTAGAAAATATTTCACGGATAACCAGAGCTTAGGGGGACACTAAAAGCCCCGAAATCATCTCAAGATAACCTCAAGATAGCTCACGTGGTTCATGGAAGAGGCCAGCGCTCTGTAGCGAGCCGCGTCCGACACACTGGAACACGTCTTCAATGACAAATGAAAAGAGCGCAGCGATTCCTTCACTGAAAACCTAATCAAGAGGATTAGGAGCGGCCTGGAAGAGCGCCCTGGCTTTGTCAGCCGCCATCCTGGGGAAGATTACACAGGAAATACAAAGGATTTCAAACACACACACACACACACACACACGCACACACACACACGCACACACACACGCACACACACACACACACACACACACACACACACACACACACACACACACACACACACACACACACACACACACACACACACACACACACACACACACACACACACACACGCACACGCACACGCACACACACACACACACACACACACACACACACGCACACGCACACGCACACACACACACACACACACACACACACACACACACACACACGCACCAAGCGAGACAGTTTGTTTAGTGGACGGCTCATGGCAGCGCAAGCACTGCAAGCTGCCGATTTGAAGAAAGGAATGTGTTAACTTGTTTTTTTTAATGTATTTACGGTACTGTTTCCCGTAACTTCTATTGGTAATTTGCTTCGTGTTCACCACACCATTAAAAAAACAAAGAGCTTGGTTTTACTCCACTGCTGGCGTAGGTTAGGCAAAATGATTATATATTGTCAATAAAGGTTTTAATTATTATGGTTTATGATTGAACGATATTAAAGCAGCTATCAGAATCAACATTGTCATTAGATATCAACATTGAATTATTAGAAATATTGCTGGAACGAAGGTGGATGTATTCAAGAGGCACTTGGACTGGTTTTTGCAAGAAGTGCCGGACCAACCAGGCTGTAGTGGGTATGTGGGCCTGCGGGCCGCTCCAAGCAACAGCCTGTTGGACCAAGTTATCACAAGTTAAGCCTGGCCTGAGGCCGGGGTCGTGAAGTAGAACCCCCGAAACCCTCTCCAGGTATGTCAAACAGCTACTTACATTAAGTAACCTCAGAATATGTTCCTTTCATGACTGAACTAATTCGACCCTCTTAAACGAGTGCCACAAAGTTCACGCTAAACTGCTGGGAACAGAGACTAGCTCTTTATATTCACTTTTTGGATGGCAAACGGATCAAATAGGCTGTCACTGCCGAAATCACTTACTTTTAATTATCGCATTGCCCACAGGGCTTTTAGTGGCGTTAACATCACTATTAAGAGAGTATAGGCCTATAGCTATCTCAATGACGACTTAGGCTAACCATTGTACGATCATGAATGTGATGCTACATCTCTGAGGTGAATCTCACATTCTCTTTCATGAACGTGCAGGCCTATTGGGCATTTTACACACGCACGCACCTCCCCAATTCCTCTCTCTCTCTCTCTCTCTTCTCTCTCTTCTCTCTCTCCTCTCTCTCTCTCTCTCTCTCTCTCTCTCTTACACACACACACGGAGCCCAATCTAGTTATGAGGTATGTGAGCTGGAACGAAGACTTGATTTATTACCACATTTGGGCATAAACTCGTTAAAAAGTTGTAAATCCAACGACCCATCATTCCGGTTATCCCTTGCCACCAATTTTATGGTTCATAATTCCATCATCACATTTGTCACATTGGCAAGACCTGCATCCAAAATAGCTTCTCCTTCGACCTACAACTTCGTGCAATGGTATCGAACCCTCCATTTTGCTGGGTCGGGAGGCGAGGGCGTGAAACTGGATTACGCTTCTTGTCGCAAGTTTCATGGTTCAATGTCGGTGATTTTATACTATTTATGGGAGTTAGGGGGAAGAAGGCAATCAGCTGACACTTCTTGGGTGCGTTTGGAGAAGACAGTAAGCTGAGCTGTCACTTCTTGGGTGCGTTTGGAGAAGATAGTAAGCTGAGTTGACACTTCTTGGGTGCGTTTGGAGAAGATAGTAAGCTGAGTTGACACTTCTTGGGTGCGTTTGGAGAAGGCAGTAAGCTGTCAGCTTTACCCTCAAGACGGTTAAGCCAACTTTACTTTAAGCCCGCCCCCTCCCTACCTCCAGAAGCCATCCATCTTTACTCCCAGGGCTGACCCACAAGCGACTCGCTACAAAACTTGGCATACAAAGGTCTGCAATATGATCCACTTATCCAAACATCTGTGTCTCCTTGCAACTTCTTGCTCTTTGTCTAGACGTCAATGATGCGTCTTTCACCTTATTTTCAACATTTTCATAAAACATTTTTAAAATAAATCTGTGTGGAACTATACAGCCAGTTTCCTGCAACCTTATAGTGTTGTAGTAGATATATGGGCCTGCGGGCCGCTCCAAGCAACAGCCTGGTGGACCAAACTCTCACAAGTCAAGCCTGGCCTCGGGCCGCTCCAATCAACAGCCTGGTGGACCAAACTCTCACAAGTCAAGCCTGGCCTCGGGCCGGGCTCGGGGAGTAGAAGAACTCTCAGAACCCCAGGTACAAGCCAGGTATCACACCCTCATCAAGATAATTATATGCAATGCATTATGCAGTCTGGTTAGTGTGCTCTTCAATACTGTACTAAAGAGTACAGAACTCTTTAGTACTGTACTAAAGAGTATGAATTCCCAATATTTTAGGGCACTGTAGCCTAATCTATACAACCACTTCACTAATAAACCTACAAAACATAAGATATAAGAAAATTAAAACAAAATTAGCTTAATTTTAATATTAGGATAATAATTTACTTTAGATCTGACAAATACGCTTCATAAATTTTGTTATATAGGCTTGCCTTAAACAATTATATAAATATATTCATTTTAAAGGAATTTATTTCATAATTAGAGCTGATAAAAATTGCCTAATAAGACGCAACATTAAATGTAAAAAGAAAATGATTAAATATTACCATTAACAAAATTACTGAATTAGCCAAACTTAAGTGTCCTAGACAAGGCTAAATATAAAATGGGGAAAAAATAATATGCACATATTATTTAAAACAGAAAGATTTCACATTCATATACGAAGCACAATTGTGTGCATAACACTAACACACAACTGTTAGTATATATCACAATTTTAAATATTTGAATTGAACAAATAATAATGAACATAATCTCTAAAACAAGATTTTACATTCATATTCGAAGCAGAATTGTGTGGAATAATACTAATACAGAACCGTTACCATATTTCAAAATTTTAAATATTTGAATTTAAATATGAAATTAAGGCGGGAATAGTAACGAAATTTTAAATATTTGAATTTAAATATGAAAATAAGGCGGGAATACTAACGAAATTGTAAATATTTGAATTTAAATATGAAAATAAGGCGGGAATACTAACGAAATTTTAATATGAAAATAAGGCGGGAATAGTAACGAAATTTTAAATATTTGAATTTAAATATGAAAATAAGGCGGGAATTCTAACGCCTCTTGTGAGCCGTATGACTCTGTAATATCCCCATTGGTCAAACTATTATGTATTAGCGATAAGACCGACCATTAATGTATAATGACTTACTGTAAATATATAGCTCTTTCTCTGTAACTAGCTGACATTGTAACTATAAGATGTGAAGGATAGATGAAATGGTTTATGTAATAATCTAAGATGAGGTCTGATAAAGATCTTTTGTGGTCTGCTGTGTCTGTGTCTGTCTCTGTGTAAAAGCACCGAATCACCTTCTGTGGTTGATTGTTCAATAAACCCTTGAACTATATGTTTAACACATCTCTAACCCTGTCCATGGAGGACAGAAGAAAATGTATATGTGCTGGTTAGCATTGTAAATGTGTGGCCACGTTTGTGGTAGAAAATAATAATAATAATAATAATAAAAAAAAAAACTTTTGTGCCCTCTGTAATGCTTTTGCGCTACGGCTCACAGGATGAGTATGGGGTGCACAATAAACTAGCCGCCTTCGGCGGCCACAATGATATCTTGTGAGCTGTACGTGTTCCCTCCACCAGCACCAGGCGAGGCGGGGACCGTTGCTGCGTTAATCACCAGACACTAACGAACCTCGAAGTCACAATGCTCACTAATTACTGCCCTTTTAATCCTTCCAAAGATAATAAATGTAACCAAATTACGCCCTCCCCCAATCATTTTTAATTAAAAGATAATATTATGCTATTATTCGAAATACTTCCATAAGCATCTAGATCAGTCGGGATGCGGTCGTTTTGGTCAGTCTTGTACCTGCTGTCACACTGACAGTCTGATTGATCAGACTGAACAAAGGGAAGATTTCATGGCTACACCGCCAGTTCTTTTACATATAGGCTTAAATGATCGTTGAAAATAATAGTCAGAGCTACCACCGGAAAGGCTTTTTTAAAATTCAATCCTTTAACAATATTATAATTAAGAAACTAATTTTTCTCTCTCTCAGAACATGCAATATTCGCTCCTATAAAAAACTTTACTTTTACTACTGTTATTTAAATTCAATGAAATTAGTAACTTGATCTTGATATTTATGACGTTAAACTTTAACTATGTATATTAATATTTTTTTTAATATATTTAATAAGTTTATTTATATTTCTGCAAACAAAAAATTTGCAGATATTTATGAAAATAGGCCTAAAAAATCACTTTGACAATTGGGCAAATCAGGTTTTCATAATAGGCAAGTGAGCTTATAAACACTGATAGTCCTCTTTAGTGGATTAGAGCTGGGGCTTCATCCTATGATACCTGGTTGATGGGGTTCTGGGAGTTCTTCTACTCCCCAAGCCCGGCCTGAGGCCAGGCTTGACTTGTGAGAGTTTGGTCCACCAGGCTGTTGCTTGGAGCGGCCTGAGGCCAGGCTTGACTTGTGAGAGTTTGGTCCACCAGGCTGTTGCTTGGAGCGGCCCGAGGCCAGGCTTGACTTGTGAGAGTTTGGTCCACCAGGCTGTTGCTTGGAGCGGCCTGAGGCCAGGCTTGACTTGTGAGAGTTTGGTCCACCAGGCTGTTGCTTGGAGCGGCCCGAGGCCAGGCTTGACTTGTGAGAGTTTGGTCCACCAGGCTGTTGCTTGGAGCGGCCTGAGGCCAGGCTTGACTTGTGAGAGTTTGGTCCACCAGGCTGTTGCTTGGAGCGGCCCGAGGCCAGGCTTGACTTGTGAGAGTTTGGTCCACCAGGCTGTTGCTTGGAGCGGCCCGAGGCCAGGCTTGACTTGTGAGAGTTTGGTCCACCAGACTGTTGCTTGAAGCAGCCCGCAGGCCCACATCCACTATAACCTGGTTGGTTCGGCACTCCTTGGAGAAAATGATCTAGTTTTCTCTTGAAGATGTCCACGGTTGTTCCGGCAATATTTCTTATGCTCTTCATAGCTAGCTTGGAAACCTTGAGGTTCCTATAATATAGAATAGTCTATGAATTTTGAACTAAGGCTGCGAGTGTCGAGAAACTGTCGTATTAAATCCTAACCTACCTTCCTAAATCTAAATACTAACCTGCTTTTATCCTAACCTACCAGAGGGTCCAAACAGCAAACGGGACAGTATGTCAATTTCGCCAGCCGCTACTATTTTCTAATACGACGATTTTTGGCCTTAAGTGGAGTATACGTCAAAATGCGACGCTTTATAAAGAAGACGGGTTGCATTGCAAGACTTAGCAGGTGGATTACTACATTCCTGGCATAGAGTTACCCTTACAGATAGACTAGATTACGTCTGGCCCATTTCATTAAACGATCTATTTAGTTAGAATTTTGTCATGGCTACTCTATCAATCATCCTGAAAATTTCACATGTGAAGATCATGTTCCTCCTTTCCTGAGATGTGAAGTCAAGCTCCTCCCAGCTCTGCTATAAATCTCATAGCAAACTTTACACTTTCTTTAGTTTCATTCTGCCATCTTCTTGAGGTGAGGGCCGCTTGTTTGGTCTTATGGAGGTTAGTTCTCAGTGCTCTGAATATCATCTTGTTCGGGTTCCAAAAGGTTGCAAATCCAATAATGTTTAGAGTTCTACAAAAGTTGCAATCGTTATTAAGTAAACCTCCTATGTCCTTTTCTTCTGACTTGGAGGTTCTGGTCATTATTATGTAGACCAGAAGAATAACTCTCTCTGTTTGGCATTTTTTGGGCTATTTGGCCTTCCACGACGAAACATTAAAATGTTACTATTAAACCATAATTATATACACAACGATACAGATGAAACTCCTATAATGACACTTTTTTAAGTTGTGTCTGCAGGGGTACCTTGTGGTACCGAAACATTAAACATAAAACAATAATCTTGTTCATTAGCCTAATAATTATTTATGCGAAATGGCATCATGACTGACTCTCTAAACTAGACATATACATAATATTGAAAGCTTAAATACGTGCGTGCAAAATAATATAAGAAAATCGCTAAGCTTCGGCAACACAATTTCACGAAACGGCTGATTACCAACACCTCTGTAAGACTGCCCAATTTCCGATTAAGCACGCGTCCTCGGATGAAAATTGCAAGATCACCGCGATATGTTACCCTTGGCAGAGAATCCAGCGACGTAAGCGCCTCTCGCATTGCCTAAATGACAGCGAATAGAAGCGGTTTGTCGCGCAGGCGAAGATGCTGTGCGAAGCTCCCTTGCCGTAGCCTATAGTGGAGTGGGGGAAGAGTAAGGCCATAGGTAGCCAATGTTTCAGTTCCGCGATTTGTAGAGAGGTAAGCGGATACGTTCCGGTTGAGGTCAATGCTTGGGAGAGAGGTCAATGCCTGGGGAGAGGTCAATAAGAGGGGAAGTGCCATAGAACCAGTGTGTGTTTGCAAAGGAGTTATGAGAGACCCCCAGTATGGGAGTAGGGAAGGAGCGCTCAGGACGCAAAGTAATAACCAGAGAGAGGGACAGGATTAGAGGTCCCAGAAGCATGAGGCTAGCGGGTAATGTGGAAGCCTAACCGCAGGAAGGTTCCGGTTGCTCTGGGCTAAGTTAATTAAGCTCCATTGTTGGCGGTGATGGCAGTGTGCTTAGGAAAAATGGTAATGCCCATTGAGGCTTCCTGCACCACGGCCAGCACAAACTACATTTTAATGGAACTGAATGGGAGGGTCATCGCTTCGAAATTTTTAAAACACATAAATAACAAAGGATTATAGAGCGTCGATCCGGCTATAATACTACATATGAACAACCACTGTTTCCATCCCTGGGATTACGGGCTCACCATAGCCCGTGCTACTTGGAACTTTTTGGACCCGGTAGCTAAATCTAAAACAACAACATCCCTGGGAAACCTACAGTTGTTCATCGAGTCTCGCATGAAAATAGGTCACATACTTTGCACTAAATATACATTTTAAAACAGCTGCCAGACTCCTAGTTGCTTCAGCGGAGACTAGGAAACAGTTCCTTGCCGCGCGACGAACAGTTCCTTGCCGCGCGACGAACAGTTCCTTGCCGCGCGACGAACAGTTCCTTGCCGCGCGACGAACAGTTCCTTGCCGCGCGACGAACAGTTCCTTGCCGCGCGACGAACAGTTCCTTGCCGCGCGACGAACAGTTCCTTGCCGCGCGACGAACAGTTCCTTGCCGCGCGACGAACAGTTCCTTGCCGCGCGACGAACAGTTCCTTGCCGCGCGACGAACAGTTCCTTGCCGCGCGACGAACAGTTCCTTGCCGCGCGACGAACAGTTCCTTGCCGCGCGACGAACAGTTCCTTGCCGCGCGACGAACAGTTCCTTGCCGCGCGACGAACAGTTCCTTGCCGCGCGACGAACAGTTCCTTGCGCCACAGACCATTAAACAGCCTTAAGACATTATCGCGATAAGACTTCTTTGCCACACTTGAGACGCTCTGGGATGTGCCCGGCTGAGCTACGCGGCGGGAAAATTCATTACCGACAGGAACTGGTCCATTCATCCTGCGACATCAGAAAGGACAAAGCCTAGGAAAATCAACGGTCAGTAATTTTTTGTTTGTTTTAGTTTTGTATCTTCAAGACACAGAAGAACCATACAAGAGAAGCGTTCATTGCGTACAACAATACGCTAAAACAGCGCTCTCAGCTCTTTCGCCACTTACAGGAAAAAGCTATTTATTTTTTCAAAAATTGGCACTTGACTCCGTCAAAAGGGAGAAAAATCCGGTTTAAGGTAATTATTGATTTGCAACACTGACTCTTGACTCTTGTCGGCTCTCGGAGGGGTCAGCCTTAGTCCTGGCTAAAAGATTGGTAGCTGAGTGTGTTTCTGAACGAGTTAAAGAAAAGATTCAAACGCTTATTATCTGAAGAAACAGTAGATACTATAAGACAAGGTGACAGATAGCACGGTTGAATGTCATTTTGTCTTAAACGGAGAGAGAGAGAGAGAGAGAGAGAGAGAGAGAGAGAGAGAGAGAGAGAAATGGAGAAAAGAAGAGGGTATAATATAATAGGCTCAAGAAATCATTGGGTCTCTAGGAGTAGGTTTCAATTTAGCTGAGGTAGGATTACCGCTCTTACTTGCAGTTTCACAAGGTTCCTTATATGATAGTTCCCTATGTGATACTTTTAAATTACATTCTTATGAAATAAATAGAGTTTCTAGGAGCAGGCTTCAGATGAACTGAGGCAAGATAACAGCTCTTGCTTGCAGTTTCACTAGGCACGTCATTTGACATCACTTATGAACCCTAGTCTTATAAAAACAAAAAAGAGAAAGGCATAGCATGAAGGACTAAGTGATGATCAATTAGTCACTAAGTTCATTAGTAGCCTAGCACAGATGACACGTCTAATATTGCAAAAACAAATATGTGACACAGGCAATTGTCCAAACATTCCTCATCTTATTCATAATATATTTCTATGGGGCCATAGGCCTAATAATGAGGCCAATGTCACTGTATGGGGACAAAATTACTTAATTTTTGGGTCAAATATACGATCTCTACTCGGTTCCCAAAGAGTAGCGTAAGAGTCAAATCGGTGGAGATAGGGCTTTGTAACCGGGCTGTACCTGGATGGGGTTCTGAGAGTTCGTCTACTTCCAAAGTCTGGTCCGGAGACAGGGTTGAGTTGTGAGGGCTTGGTCCAACAGGCTGTTGCTTGCAGCGGCCGGCATGTCACCACAAGCACTTCACCCTGGTTGGTCTGGCACTTCTTGCAGAAAAGTGTCTAGTATTATCTTGAAGACTTCCATTTTTGTTCCGTCAATATTTTCTTAAGACTTGCTTAGAGGATATTTAACAACTCGTGGACCTTTGATGTTCATACAGTACATTTTTGAAAGCTTTAAAACAATCAAAATAGTTTAGGCGTTTTATCGGTGTCTATGTATGCCATATATGTTCTCTGTGTTCCCTCTATTTCAGCAATCTCTCCTGCTCTGAAGGGGAAAGCGAGTACTGAACAGTACTCAAGACGGGACAGCACAAGTGCTTTGAACAGTATGAGCATTGTGATGGGATCCCTGGATTTGAAAGTTCTCGTAATCCATCCGATCATTTTTCTGACTGACGCGATATTTGCTTGGTTATGCTCCCTAAACATTAGGTCGTCAGACATCATTATTCCCAAATCCTGAACATGTTGCTCTCCTACTATGGGCAGATTTGATGTGTTCTGTCCCCTATATTTCGTTTAAGGTCATCATTTTTACCGTAACTCAGTACCTGGAATTTATCACTTAAACATCAAGTTATTATTCTCTGCTGCCCAGTCAAAAATTAATCAAATCTGCTTTTAGTTTTTCAGCCTGCCGGCTACTGGGGCACACAATTCCCCTTAGCCTATAATGTAAAAGTATTGTCCAATAATTTTATTTAATTTAATTTTTTACAGGCAAGTATAGGAACAGACGACTTCTGACTCCTGTTAGCAGGCTGAGAGTTTCCTCCTCCCATAGCTCATGGTTAGCCTTATCCACTAGTTATTCCCTGGAACACGATCCGCCAATCGGTTAACAACCAGGTACCCTATTACTGCTTGGGGAACAAAGGGGAACAGTTAAGATGCTCAGACAATCCTCAACGGCCAGGACTCGAACCCAGATAAATCGTTTTAGGTACATTTGCATATATGCCGCGTCCCTAGACTATATGAAAGCGTGTCAAGACAAACGTGATGTTGAAAAAGTCCCGATCTTGGTTATCTTGAGGTTATCTTGAGATGATTTCGGGGCTTTTTAGTGTCCCCGCGGCCCGGTCCTCGACCAGGCCTCCATCCCCAGGAAGCAGCCCGTGACAGTTGACTAACACCCAGGTACCTATTTTACTGCTAGATAACAGGGGCATAGGGTGAAAGAAACTCTGCCCAATGTTTCTTGCCGGCGCCTGAGATCGAACCCAGGACCACAGGATCACAAGTCCAGCGTGCTGTCCGCTCGGCCGACCGGCTCCCGGATCACGCAGAATTGTTAGCCATACAGGGCCATGTGCTCAGCAGCCAGCACTGGCAAACTTTGGGTGCATTATGAGGATATCCTCAAGAAGACGAGAGGTAATAAAGTGATTGCAAAGCTCCAGGAACATCATACCGGTTGGTCTGAAGCTGGTCTGATGACTGGACATTCAATAATGTAGTTCAAACTATTCGTTGGAGAAAGAAAATCTATGGGACAGAGGTTTTGTTTGCAGCAAACTGGTTTAACATTTAAAGCAAGTAAATCTACAACACGTTTTCAATACACCCTTCAAATTCACTCTCCTCAGAACTACACTTGGATATAAGGTAATCAATACAACTACTAAAGACTCACAAAGTGTAATACCACGAAAGAATAGAATGAGAATACCACAAATTTAGCGTCAAGAGCTGGCTATGTATCATCAAAAGCCTAATCTTGCACGATCGTTTCTCAAACAAGCGCTTGAAGCCTGTTAAGGCAGCACTAGTTAACTCTGGATACATGAAAACATTCTCATGAACACGAGAATAGCTCAAGCAATTGCCAAGCTCCAAGTATCTCATCATGGCAGGTCGGATGAGGCTAATAACTGCATATTCAAGAATCTACCTTTAGGAAGCCTAGTAAACAAACCCACCTAAGATATGTAACGGTAGCCTAATCTTATTCTGGCAATAAAGGGCCTACTGTGTCACATATATGTGCTACACATTATATGTATGTTGCAACCGATCCTCCTGTGTAGATAGAACCTATTGTGAAGGTTGTCAATAGTCGTAATTCGTACGTACTTAATTTAGATAGTAGTATACTGACTAGTAAGGAATTCTTTTATAATAAATGCAGCTAAAACACAATCTTAAATATTCCTAGGCCTAGTATACCACACATATATGTACTATATTAGGCCTAATATATCCTGTATTAGGCCTATGAAGGTTAAGTTAGTTAAGTTTGTCAAAGCAACACAAGTAAAAAATATTTTTTCCGGTTTGTCTAACACAAAAGTTCAGATTTCTATGTTCTAATTTCGTTGTATGTCGGTATAAGTACTATGGTCCTCATCGTTAATATAAGTACTACCTGTATAAATTGTATAAGAGCTGTATAAATTCAATCGAAACTCTTCAAGATTTTGTATGTAGTGATCATATCACCTCATTCTCTGTCGTCTTCCTATTTTGGCATGTTTAGTGCATTCAACTTTTCCTCATATATTTAAGATATCACACATATATGTGCTACTCATTATATATATATATATATATATATCTATATCTATATATATATATATATATATATGTCGTACCTAATAGCCAGAACGCACTTCTCAGCCTACTATTCAAGGCACGATTTGCCTAATAAGCCAAGTTTTCATGAATTAATGTTTTTTCGTCTACCTAACCTACCTAACCTAACCTAACCTAGCTTTTTTTGGCTACCTAACCTAACCTTACCTATAAATATAGGTTAGGTTAGGTTAGGTAGGGTTGGTTAGGTTCGGTCATATATCTACGTTAATTTTAACTTCAATAAAAAAAGCTGACCTCATACATAGAGAAAAGGGTTGCTTTATCATTTCATAAGAAAAAAATTATAGTAAATATATTAATTCAGGAAAACTTGGCTTATTAGGCAAATCGGGCCTTGAATAGTAGGCTGAGAAGTGAGTTCTGGCTACTAGGTACGACATATATATATATATATATATATATATATATATATATATATATATATATATATATATATATATATATATATATTCAGTTCTTTCAGGTCTTTAAATGTCTATAATTGGTCTTCAAACAGGTCTAGTGTTTGAGGTGAACAGTTTTGACAACACAGACGTTGACACTTAGGTCTAGTTAAATTTTGTTATAGGCCTGCAGTAGGAATCAATAATCTTGCAAATGAAGTTTCCAAGTACCTAAAATGAGAAGGCTGAATTGAATTAAACAGAGTCTTAGCAGTGAACTAATGCTATAGGTCGTGTTGACTCTTTTTATATGCTTGAAAGTTTCTCTCAAGTATAGTGGGAAGCTGTATAGTTTCTTGGGGCCCCTCATGCTTATAGAATCTTGGGATTCTTGGGGCCCTCATGCCGTATAGAATCTTGGGCTTCTTGGGGCCCTCATGCTGTATAGAATCTTGGGATTCTTGAGGCCCCTCATGCCGTATAGAATCTTGGGATTCTTGAGGACCCTCATGCCGTATAGAATCTTGGGTTTCTTGGGGCCCCTCATGCTGTATAGAATCTTGAGATTCTTGGGGCCCCTCATGCTGTATAGAATCTTGGGATTCTTGAGGCCCCTCATGCCGTATAGAATCTTGGGATTCTTGGGGCCCCTCATGCTGTATAGAATCTTGGGATTCTTGGGCTCCTCATGCCGTATAGAATCTTGGGATTCTTGGGCCCCTCATGCCGTATAGAATCTTGGGATTCTTGAGGACCCTCATGCCGTACAGAATCTTGGGATTCTTGGGCCCCTCATGCTGTATAGAATCTTGGGGCCCCTCATGCTGTATAGAATCTTGGGATTCTTGGGGGCCCTCATGCCGTATAGAATCTTGGGATTCTTGGGGCCCCTCATGCTGTATAGAATCTTGGGATTCTTGGGGCCCTCATGCCGTATAGAATCTTGGGATTCTTGGGGCCCCTCATGCCGTATAGAATCTTGGGATTCTTGGGGCCCCTCATGCGTATAGAATCTTGGGATTCTTGAGGCCCCTCATGCCGTACAGAATCTTGGGATTCTTGGGCCCCTCATGCCGTATAGAATCTTGGGATTCTTGGGGCCCCTCATGCCGTATAGAATCTTGGGATTCTTGAGGCCCCTCATGCCGTATAGAATCTTGGGATTCTTGGGGCCCCTCATGCCGTATAGAATCTTGGGATTCTTGGGGCCCCTCATGCCGTATAGAATCTTGGGATTCTTGAGGCCCCTCATGCCGTACAGAATCTTGGGATTCTTGGGCCCCTCATGCCGTATAGAATCTTGGGATTCTTGGGGCCCCTCATGCCGTATAGAATCTTGGGATTCTTGGGCCCCTCATGCCGTATAGAATCTTGGGATTCTTGGGCCCCTCATGCCGTATAGAATCTTGGGATTCTTGGGGCCCCTCATGCCGTATAGAATCTTGGGATTCTTGAGGCCCCTCATGCCGTACAGAATCTTGGGATTCTTGGGCCCCTCATGCCGTATAGAATCTTGGGATTCTTGGGGCCCCTCATGCCGTATAGAATCTTGGGATTCTTGGGCCCCTCATGCCGTATAGAATCTTGGGATTCTTGGGCCCCTCATGCCGTATAGAATCTTGAGATTCTTGGGGCCCTCATGCTGATTAGGGGCCCCCAAGAATCACCATCATGGTTTAAAGTTGCATTAATTGTAGCATTGTTTGGTGGAATTTTTAATAAAAGGCCCAAAAATCATGGTAATCAACTAGGCTATTGAATAAATGTCAAGTTAAATGGTCTAGCATATTAACACTGATATCAATATGTCTACCAGTCAGACAATACAATATGTCTACCAGTCAGACAATACAATATGTCTACCAGTCAGACAATACAATATGTCTACCAGTCAGACAATACAATATGTCTACCAGTCAGACAATACAATATGTCTACCAGTCAGACAATACAATATGTCTACCAGTCAGACAATACAATATGTCTACCAGTCAGACAATACAATATGTCTACCAGTCAGACAATACAATATGTCTACCAGTCAGACAATACAATATGTCTACCAGTCAGACAATACAATATGTCTACCAGTCAGACAATACAATATGTCTACCAGTCAGACAATACAATATGTCTACCAGTCAGACAATACAATATGTCTACCAGTCAGACAATACAATATGTCTACCAGTCAGACAATACAATATGTCTACCAGTCAGACAATACAATATGTCTACCAGTCAGACAATACAATATGTCTACCAGTCAGACAATACAATATGTCTACCAGTCAGACAATACAATATGTCTACCAGGCAGACAATACAATATGTCTACCAGTCAGACAATACAATATGTCTACCAGTCAGACAATACAATATGTCTACCAGTCAGACAATACAATATGTCTACCAGCAAGACACTACAATATGTCTACAGCCAGGCAATACAATATGTCTAGCAGCCAGGCAATACAATATGTCTAGCAGCCACACAATACACGGTACACTGTCCGCTATATCCGGATACCCTTGTTACAACAGCCTCGTTCCATACTGTACCAATAACCACCAACATGCGACGAGCGGGGAAAAAAAAATTGACTCGCATTGCTCTCTCTCACAACTCAAAATTTATTGACAGGTTTCATTATATCGCGTAGAATACAAGACCAATATATTTCATCCTGTTTTCGTGTTATTTTCAAAATTCATTTCTGTGGAAACGGAAACGTTTTTAATATATGGTGTTTGGGGATAGAGCGCTTTTTTTTTCGAAATTTCCCAGTGCTGTGAGGTATATATATGATATTTTTTGGAGTACACACTGTTATGGTGTAGGTTATATCATAAAAGTTTTTTATTGGTTTCCAGGAGCATATTTTAGTTTTTGACTTTTTAATGTTTTCCTTTTGTTTTTTGGGGGTCACTGAGGAATAATATTGTGTCATGAGGACCAGGCAAGTCCAATGTTCACTACTAGTCTTTAGGATACTTTTGCTTATAAAATGTTTCAGTTTAAGAATGTTCACGAGATACGAATATTATTTTACGACTGTTCCTGCGTAAATAGGACTTGCCAGCAGGTCACCCAAATATATATTTTACGCTCTTAGCCTTTAATAACTACACGAATGACCCAGATTTGATAAAAATACATCCGTTTACAATTGTTCATCAAAAACCAAATAAAAAACACGCGTTTGACTGCTCAAATGAACATTTAAACATTCATGAACGCATTGCCTCCACGAACATAACATTAAGTCTTACAGAAACACACCTCGCATCTGATCCTAGGATCCTTGTCACCTCTATATCATCCTAAACGGCGGTGGCATCAATCATGTAGCCTCGCAATAAGGTAAGCAACAATAAGGTCAAACAATAAGGTAAAGGGTAAGGGATTATAGGGTAAAGGGTAACCCTTCTCGGATTCCTTCTCTCTCGATAAGTTGATGTTGGTGTTCCAGACGAGCTGAGTTTTAGCTGTGTGAAGAGACACAAGGAAACACAACACAAGAGTTTGTGTTTCAGGCGAACTGACACATACACAACACAGCGACCAAGCCTGTGGACAACACATACACAACACACAGACCAAGCCTGTGGACCACACATACACAACACAGCGACCAAGCCTGTGGACCACACATACACAACACACAGACCAAGCCTGAAGCCCACACATACACAACACAGCGACCAAGCCTGTGGACCCCACATACACAACACAGCGACCAAGCCTGTGGACCCCACATACACAACACAGCGACCAAGCCTGTGGACCCCACATACACAACACAGCGACCAAGCCTGTGGACCCCACATACACAACACAGCGACCAAGCCTGTGGACCCCACATACACAACACAACGACCAAGCCTGTGGACCCCACATACACTACACACAGACCAAGCCTGTGGACCCCACATACACTACACACAGACCAAGCCTGTGGACCCCACATACACAACACAGCGACCAAGCCTGTGGACCACACATACAAAACACACAGACCAAGCCTGTGGACCACACATACACAACACACAGACCAAGCCTGTGGACCACACATACACAACACACAGACCAAGCCTGTGGACCACACATACACAACGACCAAGCCTGAAGCCCACACATACACAACACAGCGACTAAGCCTGTGGACCCCACATACACAACACAGCGACCAAGCCTGTGGACCACACATACACAACACAGCACCAAGCCTGTGGACCACACATACACAACAGCGACCAAGCCTGTGGACCACACATACACAACACACAGACCAAGCCTGAAGCCCACACATACACAACACAGCGACCAAGCCTGTGGACCACACATACACAACGACCAAGCCTGTGGACCACACATACACAACACACAGACCAAGCCTGTGGACCACACATACACAACACATGAGAAACAATGTCGAGGGTTTAAAGTGAATACTGCTCGTTGGTTGAGCACAGCTAACGAGTCAATAATGCCTTACTGGGTGCCAGTGGAGAGAGTATTATCCCCTTAAAACAGAGTAGAGAAAAGCTGAAAATTTCTAACCCTTCAAGTTATCATGTTAGCATAAAACTTCACCACATTAACCTCGGATAACTTGACTCTCCGAGTTCATAATTAACATGTCCAATTTCGTGTTATCTTAGCTAAAATAACAGCCTAAGTTATCCCATATTGATAACATAATGGAGATTCCCCAATTTCAACGAAATCCGAAAAAAAACTTCACCTGATAAATCCGGAGTCGGGAAGTAATCCCAGCAGCCCGTGTTCGGGTAGAACTTCCGTTAATTCGTTGAGCAATATAGACACGACTCGTTGAAGGATATATAAGACGCTCCCTGAGTCAAGTCTCCGAGACCTTCTTGGTGGTAGTACTAAGACCTTAGTAGACCTTCTTGCACACAATATCAACGCTTTCCTTGCCGTAAATCCATTACATTCACTCATAAACCGCACGTATATACGCTTGCCACCGCCTCATATCTCGGCTTATTCCACTAGCACGGTTAATTAGCGTAGCACCAGTCGTATACCAACTTTCAAGTATCAACGACCGAGAGCGCGGCGTTGCACACCTCCACTCGCACCGACGTCACAATAGACACTGGCGAGCAGAGGGAGATTGAGACTAGCGAGGAGCAGGAGAGTTTGGTGTGAGGCGGAACACCGCCGCTAGAGGGCACCACCCTCGCGCGCCCTCAACCCCCTCGCTGTTTTAATCTGATTCATACATCACAAGCTGTCCGCCCTCGGCACTGTATTATATTATGTATGTATATGTATATACAAATACATATACAGACACACTCCAGCCTTCATGAGTGTTTTAATCGAGTTCACACATATTATCTGAGTTGTGATGGTTGAGTGAACGCGTCCAAGAGCCAAACTAAAAACTAATTACCTGATCACCACCGAATCCTCCTCCCCACCCCCGAGATGGCCAGGAAACCCGATGCTTGAGCAGCTTACAGCGTGTGTTAGACCGTCTACCACACCGTACCACAGCTACCCAGTAGCTGTGTGTGTGTGTACACACATACTGCTATTCCTTGCAAGGGTTGGGCATCAGGGGCCAGATTCACAAAGCGGTTACGCAAGCACTTACGAACCTGTATATCTTTTATCAATCTTTGGCGGCTTTGTTTACAATTTTTAAATAATTAATAAGCTCCGAAGCACCAGGAAGCTGTTTCTAACAATAACAACAGTTGATTGGCAAGTTTTCATGCTTGTAAACTGTTTAATAAATGTAACCAAAGCCGTCAAAGATTGTTCTTTGATCTACGAGATCTATCCAGATCTACAAAGGTAGGTTGCATGACTGAAGATAGAGCTCGCATCTCCTCACTGGTTCGCGACACCGAGGCGCTGGATCTGACAATTTGCTGCTCTTGGGTTTTTTATTTGCCTAATGAGTTCCTTACCCACCTTCCTTAGGAACTTAAGTGTACATTTATCTAATGCCCAGGGGTCTCGGAGCCTATTGGCACTAACCTGAAACAATGTTACGAAACCAACTATTTTTTTTTTTTTACAAATCCAAGAATATATCACCTTTTGAGGTCTATTAAGGCACAATCATCACAAATAAAATTCACATTTTTTTAAACAATAGTTAACAATCCTCTGGCATAATCTATCTATAAACCTTCTGTTAAAATCAACTCTGAAATTATACAATTAAAAATTATGTTTTAATAATATACCAATAAAAATATTTTGGAATATATTGAAAGGCCAATAAAGTCCAATGCATCATTTGCCAAACTAGTTTAATTGGTACTTCTTATATATCAATATTATCAAAACAGATTTTGGAGACTGCAATTCAGCTTCAAATATATATAAATTTATTTTAAAAAATCTCCTAATTATGTTCCAAACACAGAAAAGCCCTACTTTTTTTTTACCAAAGAATATTATATATTCTTTAATATATTCATTTGAGCGGGAGTATACCCTTTCATATCCCACTTTAGATGCTAATTTAGTTCTTGGTTTAATATATATATATATATATATATATATATATATATATATATATATATATATATATATATATATATATATATATATATATATATATATATATATATATATATATATATTGCAGAGTACCATCTCTGGCTGGAAGAAGGGGGACCCATAGCCTCGGAGGAAACCACGATATATATATATATATATATATATATATATATATATATATATATATATATATATATATATATATATATTCGGGCCCTGAAATAGATATGGGTAGATAAAGCAGATACAGTAGCCTAAGCTAATCAATCTTTTGGAATGAATTTGATTATCTCAGTAAACTTGAACTTGGTTACATATCTTCGTTATCGTATTGATGCTATTTGTAATGAGCATGGAAACATTTACATTAAAAAAAACTTTTTCATCTTATCTCAGGCTTCCGATTAATGTTCTCTGACATTTGAGAAAAGTAAGAGACATTCCGAACGCCATGAAGAAGTAGACCTTTGAAGATATTACGCCCTGCTATCACTAGTGAAGCTTGTCTTAAGTTAGACACGAGAAATATAAAACTTTCGAAACCCGCCACAGGTAAATTATATGTATAATTTATGTTCCTAAGCCTACTGAGCCCAGTAGGCTCAGGAACCTGTACACTAATTGATTGACAGTTGAGAGGCGGGACCAAAGAACCAAAGCTCAACCCCCGCAAGCACAACTAGGTGAGTACACTATCTTCGCCGCTAAGCATCTTCAATGCACACCATCTTTCTCAATGTAATCGCCTTCATCACTGCAGTACATCTTTTTTTTTTTGAGATATATACAAGAGTTGTTACATTCTTGTAGAGCCGTAGCTTGTACGCTTGTAGCTTGTTCTTGTACGCGTAGCGTTTCGGGCAGGTCCCTGGAATACGATCCCCGCCGCGAAGAATCGTTGTTACATCCAAGTACACATTTTACTGTTGAGTTAAACAGAGGCTACAGTTAAGGATTTGCGCCCAGTAAATCCTCCCCGGCCAGGATACGAACCCATGACAAAGCGCTCGCGGAACGCCAGGCGAGTGTCTTACCACTACACCACGGAGACGATAAATCTTCACTACTTACCGTCCTTGTCAACCAGTTTCCAACTGCAGCCTGTGTATAAGAGCTCGATCAACACAGGTATCAACGTCCCCTCACCTGTAATGCTTTATGAATCTTTAAATGACAATGGAGTCTGGTATTTAGCAAGGTTGGAATTCCATAGGTGGCCGCCTACTAACCCCCCTCCCCTCTAATGACCCACTAGTCATCCTGCAAAAAGTTTAGTGAGACTAGCCCTTAGCCTCTGGCTTAAATCCTTGAAAGAGAAACGAAAAAATTTAGTATTTTGATTCATTTACATATTTTAAAGATTATACTTTCCTTGACGTTGCTTACTAATAGCTTATTCTGATTCAAGTGATTTTGTTAGTACTTAAATTTATGTAAATGACTTATTTGATTGTACCTGTAAGTGAAGGTTTCTATTTTTTTTTTTTATAAACGAAAATACTTTGAGACCGCGGCGGTGAGTAGTTCCTTCCTCTTCCTGTTTCTCTGTTCTCCTCTCACCTCTCCCTCTCGTATTTCGTACTTTTTTCTGTTTCACTCCGTACCCCTCTCACTTTCTCTCCCTCTGGTCTCTCTCTATGCCTCTCCCTCCCACCTTCCAGAGGGAATTCACCTAGATCGAATTTCTCCAAACCTTTACTGTTTTTCCTTACTGTTTCAGTCTCTTGTTGTCTTATTTTTGCCTTTTCCTTCTCTCTCTCTCTCTCTCTTACTTTATACATCTTAGATTATGGCTCAACTGGAATGACACTGATATTCCTAGAGTAAATTGCAATCCAAGAGGTTGTAATTTACAAACAAACCTACAAATTTACAAACTTTACAAAAAATTTACAAACCTACATCAGGCTCATCAACCATCTAGCCCAAGAAACATCTGTTTAACTTGAACATTATTGGCTTTTAATAATATTTAATGTTGTTAGTCATGTTAGGTATAGGTTGAAGTTAGAGCATATTGGGCTCTGGCGCTACAAATGCTCACGAACAGAGTGATGTTCTTGAGAACAGCAAATCCTGCATGAAGCTGCCGAGGGCTGAGCGCCTTATGTTGTCGCTGCCGACTCCTAGTTCTCCACGAAGTTGACCTTGATAACACGAACCTGATACATAACACTATGGCCGCCATCATCTTTCCAGTGTTCTGCTGCGCTGACCAATCCAACCAAAACGGGGTTTGGTCAGAGCAGAGAGTCAGAGTTGGTAAGGACAAGTGAGACATGTGTAGCACTCCGGGGCTGACTTTATCTGTCTCAGTGATATTTTGAATCTCGAGAGGATTTAATATCGTATAATAATCACTGTATATCACTGTAATCTGACTCTATATAAGGGACCTGTATTTCTCTCACTCTCTCTCTTTCTCTCTTAATCTTCCCTCTCTTGTCAAGCATTCTTTTAATGGCAATTATTCTCCAGTCTTATCTCTTCTTTGGATTTCATTCCAAGGAGGTTTGTCTTTTGTTACTTCTCCCTTCCATTTTTATCACTGCCAATCACACATCTTCCTTCCCGTTCCTCTCCCTGGTTCTTTCCCTCATTCATCAACTTCCTGCCGCCTCTCCCTCTGTTTCCTCCATCGCTTCCTTCATCATTCTTCAGCGTGCAAGATTCTCCATCTCTACCACCATCACTCCCCTCGCCCTAAGTCTCTTCTTACTGCCTTCACACTTATGCTTCCATGTTCATCATTCCCCTCACATCATTGTATCCCCCTCACGTCATTATATCCCCTCACGTCATTATATCCCCTCATGTCATCGTCTCCCCTCACTTCAACCTCTTCCCATCACGTCATTATATCCCCTCATGTCATCGACTCCCTTCAATTCAACCTCTTCCCATCACGTCACTATCTCCCCTCACGTCACTATCTCTCCTCACGTCATCCCCTCCCTTACCTTACCCTCAAATAACCCCGAAACACACCACAATCCCCCCAAAAGTCACCATGTTTCCAGTCCACGCTCCCAACATCTTCCCCTTCCCATTACCCTCTCTTTCTATCCTATCACCCACCCTATCCCCTCACTTGTCATAGGCAGCCCCATCCATTACTCATCCCCCCCGCAATTGCTCATATCCCAGCTGCCCCCCCCCCCCATCATCTCCACCTCGTCATATCCAGACCCCTTCCCCCCTCCGTCTTGCAGCCGCTCCTGGTCAGCCTCCAGCTCCCCGGCCCCGTCTCCCTGCGTATATCTTACAGCTTCTTGACACCCTGTGGGAGAAGGTGATGCAGTGACCACACAAACAACCCAACACTGGTTGTGTATATATATATATATATATATATATATATATATATATATATATATATATATATATATATATATATATATATATATATATATATACAACGAGGTTAATGACATCATCAAGAGGAGCCTTGCCTCAGCTCAGTGCCCAGCGGAGAGAGAACCTCACATCCTAGGGGACCAAAACCCGGATGATCCCATACCTCGCCCTGATGACATCACAATATACCCCTGGAAAAGGGGCAGACAGCTGGTGTGGGACTACACATGTGTATCCACCCTTACTGACACATACACGTCGGAGCTGATCAAACTGGTGGGGTGTCCAACCACAGGGAAGAGGCAAAATCAATCAAGTACAGGCGACTGAAAGGTCAATGCATCTTTGTTCCCATAGCGTCTGAGACGTATCGCCCCTGGAGTAGGAGCACTTTAGGATTCCTCAAAGAACTGGGTTCCAGGCTCATTGATATCATCAGGGACCCAAGGGCTGCCAGTCTCTTATTCCAGCGCCTCAGTGTGGCGATCCAGAGGGGAAATGCCTGCTGCGTCCTCGGTTCCTGTCAGAAAACGAAGAAACTCCAAGAGATCCATAACCTTTAAACACTCATTCTATTAACTAATGTTCATTTTGTAACCTTTGAATATCTAATAAAGCACAACAAGACACAAAAGGAAGGGGGTGGTAGGAGAAAAGCACACAGGAACTGTATTGGAGGGGACCTAAACATTCCCTCTAATGCGTTATGTGTGATTTCCTCCGAGGCTAAGGGTCCCCTTCTTCCAGCCAGAGGTGGTACTCCCTTCTCTCCCTCTCTCTGCTCAGGTAGGGACCCTGAGCCTCGAAGAAGAGGATATATAGCACCCTGGGGAGCCATGTGTAGGTTCCCACGTGCGCTTGCACATACTGTCTTATCCTACTCCCATATATACTTGTAATTTAATATTTTATTTAAACGTGATTACACAAAATGCCACCCATCCTATACAGAAAAGTTATTCTGTTATTGAAGACGATGAGTCACAATAACGTGGCTGAAATATGTTGACCAAACCACACACTAGAAAGTGAAGGGACGACGACGTTCCGGTCCGTCCTGGACCATTCTCAAGTCGATTTTGTATTAAAATCGACTTGAGAATGGTCTAGGACGGACCGAAACGTCGTCGTCCCTTCACTTCCTAGTGTGTGATTTGGTCAACATTCTGTTATAGTCCTTTTTATAAATATTTATGAAGGTAAAGACGTACTATACTGTCACAGGCATTCAATTAATTCGTAAAAGCAATGTTTGGTAGCATTAAGTACCTTTTGCCAAATTAACCATCTCGTCAACTATCGTTCCTTTTGTTTACATGGGAGGGACGTCGGTTGAAATCCGTCAGTGCCGCGTCAGACGCCACAGTGTACACACCTTCGTCGTCCAGTACCGGGGAGACGTAAATATTTACAGTGAGGAAGTGTACACATTTCTCTTCTAACATTAGAATCGTAACGGTGAAGGAACACGTGGACTCTGCCCAAGTCGTTTATAATTTGACTTTTCGTGGTCTACAAGCTGTCTTGACGCCTGAGTGGATCAGCTAAATACCAGTTGAAGGTGCGGGGTCGTTGGGTAAATTAATTAACTTGTATCGCCTATTAGTTGTTCATTTTGTTTCTTGGTCGCATAGTCTATTAAATATTTCAAAGGAAATTCCAAGGCTTTTAACTAAAATTTAACTTTGTCTTTTCCCAGCTGCGAGGCGGTATTATCACAAGTTATTGGTAGGTGTAAAGACTAGTTAAGCATATTATAACGTAGCTATCGGTAAGGTAATTTTATATATATAATATATATGTGAATTATATAATATATATAATTTATATATATATATGCAATTGACGATCACAAAACACTGATCTTTTTATGCGGAAAATCCACAAATCTGAAATGAGGTGAACGTTTCGGCTTGTTCAAGCCTTTGTCAACACCAGACTGACTAGAGAAGGGAGAAGGGGGAGGATATATATATTTTTGCTGGCCAACCGGTTTCAATTGAATAAATTGGTTTTCTCTAAATAGATTCTATAATTACATTATGCTTTCACCTATTGCTGTTATTTTATACTTTGACATTCGTGGACGCTCTGATCCTTAAATAACAATGAAGTCGTTTACTAACTTGCCTTCTTTCCCTTGCAGGCAGACGAGGTGGTTAAGCTGAAGACAACACCCGGAATATCTGCAAGAAAAAACTCCAGCTGTAATTATTGTTTACAAATATTTCAATAAAACAAATCGCCTGAATAATTATTTTGTCTGTTCAATATGAACAAGAACACGTAGCGCCTTGCGTCCTCCTGTTCAGATAATGTTTTGTAACTGTGGGACATCGTAAGTGTTGACGTAATGAACATAGTTCCCTTCCCTACAATCGGGAGAAAGCGATGATTGATGGAAGATTAAGCCACCCAAAAGGTGGCACGGGCATGAATAGCCCGTAAGTGGTGGCCCTTTTGAGCCATTACCAGTATCAATAGCTGATACTGGAGATCTGTGGAGGTGCGACTGCACCCTGCGTGACGGGAGATGTCTCCCGTAAAGAGGAGAAAGCGCCGTGCTATTGTGACTATAGCACTGGGGACAGGATAAAGATTTGGGATAAGAATCTAAGCATAATCCAAATCTTGTATATTCTAAGCCTAACATTGCACTTTAATATATACTATATTAAGCCTCGGCGTGTATTAGGCTTACGATGGTGAGGTTAAGATAAGGTTTATTACACGCTTAAATACAGGACTGTTACAGATCCAAATCGATGTAGTACTCTTGCTACTTGGAGAGTAAGAGTACTATGTACTCTTAATTGTCCATTACATAAAAATAATTACAAAAAGGGGTCCACACGGTAATTTTTGTAACTAGCTAAACGGGAGGATGGACTTAAATAGCTAAAAAAAAGGTAAAGTAGTTGCATACAAGGTACAAAGTTATTTAATTCAGGCGGTTCAGTTCATACAGCTCCTTAAATGGCTGGCCAGAACGCTGAATACATTGTGCGTTTTCCTCTGTATTACCACGCTAAGGTGCTGGAAAAGTCAACTGACGGCTCTTTCAGATTTTTTTTCTTGTTTCGGTTGGCTTAGAACCCATTCCTTAAAAAAAAAAAAAAAAAAAAAAAAAAAATGGTGGCACTTTCCCCCAGGAACAAAGTGTCTCTGAAGCAATGGGGACTAAACTGTAGTATTGATGCACTATACTACTCGGGTGTGTAGTGTTGAAGTCAGTGTAGGTGTTGGACACGGATGATTCGCTCGTGTATGAGGTTCTCAATTCGGTAGTTGGTCGTGGTATCAACCACACTAACTTCTTGCTGTTCTTCCAGGGGTTTCCCTATGACCCCATCAGGGCGTCCAATAAGAACATCGGTGTTATGCGACATTAGGTAACGAGGCTCTCTCTCTCTGCTGGACATCCATCTGTGGTAAGGCTCCATCCCCCTGACAGAGCAGGTCATGCTGGTCGTGCCTGTCGCCCACCACCTTCCTGCAAGCACGCCTCTATCTGGTATGGCTTGTGGGCTGCAAGGCAGAACTACTGCAGTTAGTGCCTGTAGTGATACAATTGGTGATATTAGTGTACCAATTGGTGATATTGGGATTATTAATAGGAAGTCGCCCATATGGGATGGGGGCAGCTACTGCTGTGAGGCCAGAGATGTTGCAGCTACTATGCACACTGCAGCTGCTCTGTCTGCAATGGGGCCATCCCAGCTGGATTGCTTGTGGGCTTTTTTTTTAGTGCTGGGTCTGCGAGACCCACTTACTGACGGTATATAAAAGTTGGGATCGTGTATCGGCAATTTCTTAGAAATTCCGTCAGATGGTATGGAAGACAGGAAGGATGGTATAGCGATTAGTGATGTATATCTTTGTGCATGTGCTCGCCTGGTAGAGCTTGCAGGGTCCAGCATCTGCTCTTATGCCCCGCCTTTTGACATATATTAGTTCAATGCAGTGAGTCGTTTTCGTTCGTTTCATTTATCGGCTTTATATTTAAAGCTGTGTACCGAATTGGCTTAAAGTTCCTCATCTAGTCCGTTCCACGTATTTACGTCACTTATGACAAACTTCTTCCTGACATCTCTGTGAGTCGTCTGTTTCGTTTCCAATTATGTTTGCACGTTCTACTCTTCTTTAATTCGAATATTGCTTTTATATCTTATATCAACCCCTCTTAGTATCTCGTACGTCGTTATCATATCTGTTCTATTCCTTCTTTCCTCCATTGTATAGTAGTCCAATTTCCTCGGTCTTTCTTCATAGCTCAGTCCCCTTAGCTCGGCAACGAGCCTTGTGTGTTTATAAATAATTGTGTACAATTTATCTACTGATCATTCTAGGGACAGCCGCCAGTTACACAGACAAGCATCAATGGGCTCACTCATCATGGGCTCGATACTCATCATGATGCTCTACTCATCAAGGCCGCTATACTGGGCCCAATATTCTTCAATATGTCTAGATGTTTATTTTGGAGTCCGTTCTGTCTTAGTGTTGTGCTGCCTGACTGCCTGTTTGGCTGACTGGCTGGCTGGCTGACTGACTGGCTGGCTGACTGGCTGACTGGCTGACTGACTGGCTGGCTGGCAAGAGCCAGCTGACTTGTCGGAAAAGTTTGTCTTCGATACAAAATTCGGGAACTTTGCTGGACTAAATTGGTCCAATGATCTCCCGCTGTGCTCCCTCGTCGCTCTTCATTCTGTGTTTTAACGTAGCTTCCTCGCTGACCTTCCATGCTGACGTCTGCTGAACGTTTCTCTCTGTCTCTGTCTTTCTCTTCTCTCGCTCTCTGTCTCCCTCTCTCTCTCTCTCTGCCTCTGTCTCCCCCTCTCTCTCTCTCTGCTTTCTCTCTCTGCTCTCTCTCTGCTCTCTCTCTCTGCGCTCTCTCTCTCTCTCTCTCTCTCTCTCTCTCTCTCTCTCTCTCTCTCTCTCTCTCTCTCTCTCTCTCTCTCTCCGCTCTTCTATATTCCACCTCCTCCTCATTTCTAATTCCACTCAATCTTTCATCACCAATATCGATCTAAGTGCCCCACAATCCTGTCAAATTCACCCCTTCTTTACCCAGGTCCCCTTGATGAGTAAGTCTTGTTAGACTAGGTCCTCTGATGAGTAGGTCTTTACTCAGGTCCTCTGATGAGTAAAACATCACTCATAAGCTTATTTAAAATACTGTAACGAAAGCTCATTCTTAACACACATGGTCGTAAATCCTTAATAAATGTGTATTGACCCATGTGTGAGGCAGCTCCTATTGACCCAATGTGTGGCAGCTCCTATTGACCCAATGTGTGGCAGCTCCTATTGACCCAATGTGTGGCAGCTCCTATTGACCCATGTGAGGACGTTCCTATTGACCCAATGTGTGGCAGCTCCTATTGACCCATGTGAGGACCTTCCTATTGACCCAATGTGTGGCAGCTCCTACTGACCCATGTGAGAGGCAGCTCCTATTGGCCCATGTGTGGCAGCTCCTATTGACCCATGTGAGGACATTCCTATTGACCCATGTGTGGCAGCTCCTATTGTGACAAGTGTGTCAAGAGGCAGCAGCTGTGTGTAGAGTGACACTCTTTATCTGGCCGGATGTAGCAGATAGTCTGAGGTTGGCTAATAACTGAACACTTAACATATCTCACTTTACTACTTTTCTTTCTCACAATTCTCCTTTATTTTATCTTCCCTACCTATTACCTATCTTCCTTAACCTACCCCCCCCAGCATGCCCTATGTTGCATGCCCCTACAACATTCCCTATATCCCCCTATCACGCTCCCTCCCCCCCCCAACCCCCCTGCCATCTTCTTGAGGTTATCTTGAGATGATTTCGGGGCTTTTTTAGTGTCCCCGCGGCCCGGTCCTCGACCAGGCCTCCACCCCCAGGAAGCAGCCCGTGACAGCTGACTAACACCCAGGTACCTATTTTACTGCTAGGTAACAGGGGCATAGGGTGAAAGAAACTCTGCCCATTGTTTCTCGCCGGCGCCTGGGATTGAACCCAGGACCACAGGATCACAAGTCCAGCGTGCTGTCCGCTCGGTCGACCGGCTCCCATTCACCCATTTCCACCATTCATTAAGGGACGAATTACCCATTACAACAGAGCCATTGTCTCTAAAATGAAACATGCGAATTATCGGGAAATGTTGCAATTATTTGCAAATATTTTCGCAATAGCACAAATAATAACAATACAAAGGTGAAATGTTTATTTCCAAATGTTCACACATTTTTAATTACACTACCACCTGATACACGTGCGTGTGTGTGTGTGTGTGTGTGTGTGTGTGTGTGTGTGTGTGTGTGTGTGTGTGTGTGTGTGTGTGTGGGTGTGTGTGGGTGTGGGTGTGTGTGTGTGGGTGTGGGTGTGGGTGTGTGTGTGTGTGTGTGTGTGTGTGTGTGGGTGTGGGTGTGGGTGTGTGTGGGTGTGTGTGTGTGTGTGTGTGTGTGTGTGTGTGTGTGTGTGTGTGTGTGTGTGTGTGTGTGTGTGTGTGTGTGTGTGTGTGTGTGTGTGTCGGTCCAAACTCCCAATAACGGCCCGTATTTATACACGATAATACAATAACAGTTGTATTTCTACACATTGTAATAGCAGGGCGTGTTTATACAAGATAATACATTTGCAAGGGGTGCTTATGCGTAATACAATAGTAGGTTGTATTCCTATACAATACAATAGAGGTCGTATATATACACAATACATAGCAGATTGTATTTAAACATAATTCAATAGCAGGTTGTATTAATATAAAAGTTATATAGATCGTATTTTTATATTAAGTGATATAGGTCACATTTATGCATAAAAATACAATAGCCAGTTGTATTTACGCATAAAAATACAATAGCCAGTTGTATTTACGCATAAAAATACAATTGCCAGTTGTATTTACGCATAAAAATACAATAGCCAGTTGTATTTACGCATAAAAATACAATAGCCAGTTGTATTTACGCATAAAAATACAATAGCCAGTTGTATTTACGCATAAAAATACAATAGCCAGTTGTATTTACGCATAAAAATACAATAGCCAGTTGTATTTACGCATAAAAATACAATAGCCAGTTGTATTTACGCATAAAAATACAATAGCCAGTTGTATTTACGCATAAAAATACAATAGCCAGTTGTATTTACGCATAAAAATACAATAGCCAGTTGTATTTACGCATAAAAATACAATAGCCAGTTGTATTTACGCATAAAAATACAATTGCGAATTGTATTTATACACACTGCAATAGGACGTCGTGTTTATACATAATACAAATTAAATAATTTTTATAAATAATAATACAATACTGTATTGTGTATAATAATACTGTATTGTATATAAATAGATAATATTTATACACACTACAGTGGCAGGGAGTATCTAGATATAATAATACACTAACGGAGAATTTATACATAACACAACAGCAGGATGTATTTATAAATACAATGGCAGATTGCATTATAAAAAAATACAATACACAGTTTCCTCAACTTAAAAAAATATATTTATATAAGTGATAAAATACTGAAAATCAAGTTATTGAAAATAATAACAAAATATATTAACACCAATATATAAAGTCCAATATATTAAGACCAATATATAAAGTCCAATATATTAGTTCAATATATATAAAGTCCAATATATTAAGACCAATATATAAAGTTCAATATATTAAGACCAATATATAAAGTCCAATATATAAAGTTCAATATATAAAGTTCAATATACATAAAGTCCAATATATTAAGACCAATATATAAAGTCCAATATAATAAGACCAATATATAAAGTCCAATATATTAAGTCCAATATCCATAAATATTAAGTCCAATGTCCATAAATATTAAGTCCCATATCCATGAATATTAAGACCAATTTTCCGGAAGATCAAGACCAAATTTCTCTAAGCTATTGAGAATTTCTTTGAACAATTCCTTTGATAAAAGACATCAAAACCACTCAATTAAAAAATTCTTAAATACGCTACCAGCAATTTGCTTTTAATAACAGGAGGACACCAGACCTCTTAACACACATGAATGCAAAACGAATCAATAATCTCGAATTCGGAAAGGAGACATTTGATTGGGTGCTATCGAATGCCTCATTCCTCATTGGTCCGCTACGTTTAGAGTCTCGGGGATCCTTGAGATTGAAAGTTCGGTCTCTTTTTTTTTGTTCTCTTAAGGAGTTGAATGTTCTCAAAAGTTGTCTTCGGTAATTATTTGTACAGTGAATGTGTTGTGGAAGAAACGGTACAGGGTAGTGTACTTCTAAGTAGCCTACCCTAGGGTAGTGTACCCTAGGGTAGTGTACCCTAGGGTAGTGTACCCTAGGGTAGTGTACCCTAGGGTAGTGTACCCTAGGGTAGTGTACCCTAGGGTAGTGTACCCTAGGGTAGTGTACCCTAGGGTAGTGTACCCTAGGGTAGTGTACCCTAGGGTAGTGTACCCTTAGGGTAGGATGATCGGACAGCTATTTCATGGAAGGCGTCCAGCTTCGCATGAGACATGAAATTAGCCATAAATCACATTAATTAAACCTTCAAACCCATTATATCTTGGTAAGCGATGGTAGCGGGTTACGGCTACTCAAGAAAAACAATATATATATATATATATATATATATATATATATATATATATATATATATATATATATATATATATATATATATATATATATATAAATATATATGTGTATATCACGAAAATAAACACGTGATTAAGAATGTGACAATGTCAGACCACGGAGGAAAAATGAAACAGGAAATTTCCTTAAGTACTTTCGTATATTAAATACATCTTCAGAAGGTGACCTTCTGAAGATGTATTTAATATACGAAAGTACTTAAGGAAATTTCCTGTTTCATTTTTCCTCCGTGGTCTGACAGTCATATATATATATATATATATATATATTTTTTTTTTTTTTAAATTAAAAAAATATAGGAAGGGAGTACCACCTCTAGCTGGAAGAAGGGGGACCCATAGCCTCGGAGGAAACCACGCATAACGCATTAGAGGGAATGTTTAGATCCCCTCCAATACAGTTTCTGTGTGCTTTTCTCCTACCACCCCCTTCCTTGAATATTTTTTGTGCTTTATTATGCATTTGATGGTTCCAAGATATACATGGGTTGATACAAAAATAATAATGCAAAAAGGTGCTTAAAGGTTATGGATCTCTTGAAGAACACAACAATGGGAAACATTGATGAATGTCACAGACGGGTTCGATCATTGTTGCAAGTCAAACACTTCTTCGAATTCCTCTGAAGTTGGACTAGTGCCCAAGACGCAACAGGCATTTCCCCTCTGAATCGCAACACTGAGGCGCTGGAACAAGAAACTTTTTGCTCTCTGGTCTTTTGTAGCGCTGATCAATTTGTCCCCCAACTCCTTCAGGAACTTCAATGCACATTTTCCCCACGAACCGAGGGTCTCCGAGCCGATCGGAACAAAGCTGTAGCAGTGTGCTAGACCTCTGTATTTAATAATTTTCTGCGATTCCCTGAAAGAAGCAGCACCACCGCTTTCACGTGTGCTGTAGTGGAGGTAGGTACTGGCCAGTGTGGCAGCGCACGTGTAGTCCCATACCACTTGCTTACCATCCTTCCAAGGTAGCAAGGTGACCCCATCAGGGCGCTTCTGAGGGTCGTTAGGTCTGGATAAGTGTGGTTCTCTTTGTGCTGGGCAGCGGGCTGTGGCGAGGCTCCTCTTGATGATGTCGTTGACTTCTTCATGTCTTGCAATTTTACCCTGTGATTTACGACATACCAGACCATGACGACCATATTGGTCTGCCATCGCAGTTCCGCAGATGCACCTATGTTCGGTGAGGATGGGGGCGGCAAGGCGAAGGGCAACTCCAATGCGGAGAGCGTCATGACTGAGGCGAGTTCCCAGGGCTGCATTGGGCACAGCAAATAAAAAATCCCCGGCGTGGGGTGCTGTTACCGCTAGGAGGCGGGCTTTGTTTTCAGCATCAGCGTTGTCAATCATTGATGTGACAGTCTTTTCCATTATGGGGCTATCCCAGTGGGCCTGCTTGTGGTCTTTTGGGACTTGTGGTCGGGGTTGAGGGTGTGCAATGGTGTCCCATTGTCTGGCTGCTTCGATGAACGTTTGATCATGAGTTCCCGCTGTCTCTCTCATACGCTCTGGTAGGATCTGCCCTACCAATTCGTTGGCTGCTGTACATGAGGATAAGAATGCTGGAAGTGCTACCTCAGTTGCCTTTCGTATGCCTATCCCTCCAAATCTCACTGGTAGTGTTGCTTGGTCCCACTGACTGTCATCTAAATCTAGGTTGAGCGCCTTCCTGAATATTGACCTGAGGAGCTCATCATATTGATTATATGTATATATATATATATTGATTATATGTATATATATATATATTGATTATATATATATATATATATATATATATATATATATATATATATATATATATATATATATATATATATATATATATATATATATATATATAATTTGATATTGAACTCGAAGATTAAAATCTTAGAAGTCGAGATTGATGACAGCCTCTCCAAGATAAGAGAAAGATTTTGAAGGCGAATGAGCTATGGCGTATAAGTGACGCTGCCCAATAAGCTCACCCTTCTGGTCAAAAAAAAAAAAAAAAAAAAAAAAAAAATCGACAAGTTCATCCAAAATACTCACAATTTTGAAACTCGTTTTGACAACACACTGGCAACCAAAAAGTCACTTCTACGATTGAAACAAGTTGTAATTCCCTTGTTGTTCCACAAAATGGCATTAAGTAAACTTGAAAACAGACCCAGGCTATAGAACTGTACAGAAGATTAAGAGGTTCTGCCTTGAATCAAAGAAGAGGTTCTGCCTTGAATCAAAGAAGAGGTTCTGCCTTGAATCAAAGGACAAGAAGTTCTGCCTTGAATCAAAGAAGAGGTTCTGCCTTGAATCAAAGGACAAGAAGTTCTGCCTTGAATCAAAGAAGAGGTTCTGCCTTGAATCAAAGAAGAGGTTCTGCCTTGAATCAAAGGACAAGAAGTTCTGCCTTGAATCAAAGAAGAGGTTCTGCCTTGAATCAAAGGACAAGAAGTTCTGCCTTGAATCAAAGAAGAGGTTCTGCCTTGAATCAAAGGACAAGAAGTTCTGCCTTGAATCAAAGGACAAGAAGTTCTGCCTTGAATCAAAGAAGAGGTTCTGCCTTGAATCAAAGGACAAGAAGTTCTGCCTTGAATCAAAGGACAAGAAGTTCTGCCTTGAATCAAAGAAGAGGTTCTGCCTTGAATCAAAGGACAAGAAGTTCTGCCTTGAATCAAAGAAGAGGTTTTGCCTTGAATCAAAGAACAAGAGGTTCTGCCTTGAATCAAAGAAGAGGTTCTGCCTTGAATCAGAGAACAAGAGGTTCTGCCTTGAATCAGAGAACAAGAGGTTCTGCCTTGAATCAGCCAAAGCCCCGCCAAAGTGACGTTCAAATAATACCAATAATATACACAAATAATACTCTCTAATTCTCCATTCATACAAAACACAAAATACATTCATAATTACAATCAGACACAATACAGTCACGGTGGGTACAGTTAAACGAATTATATCAAAATTATATTAATATTAATTCTGACAAAAAAATTATGAGTTTTTTTTTTACCAAAATAGCGATACATTGTGATAGTTATACAGGCACCCCTGAATTTAGGGTGATATGACGTCATCACCCTGAATTTAGGGTGATATGACGTCATCACCCTGAATTTAGGGTGATATGACGTCATCACCCTGAATTTAGGGTGATATGACGTCATCACCCTGAATTTAGGGTGATATGACGTCATCACCCTGAATCAAGAATATATAGTTTTCTTATATCTCGGGGTTTGTTTAATATGCAAATGAAATTGCATATTAAAACACAGAATATGCAGTCATATTCAATGAATCATGTCTAGAAGAAAACCCGCTACCAGTATTCTCAAACAATTCTCAACTGTGACCTTTCTAAGACATCCTGAAGACCCCCATCCTATCCATCCCATCCGTCCCTTATCATCCTATTCTCCACTATCCCCCCTGACAATCCTCCCCCTCTATTTCCCATGATTTATCCACGTTCCCTGAACAACTCACCCGACATTTCACTCCCTATTCCTATTCTCTATCCACCTTCACCCTCCCCAATGAATCCCTATCCACCCCACCCCCCTCTCCACTACAGAAACATCTCCCCACTCCCCTTCCTCACATCACGTGATGCTCAGAGAGAGACTTAGAGCCTGAGTCACTAGATCACGTCAGCATTGCTTTCTCTGGTGACATTTAGTAGTGAAGTTCTGTTTAGTTGTCTGTAAATTAGTCTGTCAATCTCTGACAGATTAACAATAGATTAATCAAGTTGTTTCTGTCAATCTCTGACAGATTAACAATAGATTAATCAGTCTGTTTCTGTCAATCTCTGACAGTTTAACGATAGATTAGTCAAATATAAAATAAAAAAAACGTAGGATGCTGCTTATACCACCCAGGCTTTACTAGGTGAGTACACACACACACACACACACACACACATAGACGAAATGTTCACACGGAATAGTAACAGAACGAGAGGACATGGATGGAAGCTTGAAACTCAGATGAGTCACAGAGATGTTAGGAAGTTTTCTTTTAGCGTGAGAGTAGTGGGGAAATGGAATGCACTTCAGGAACAGGTTGTGGAAGCAAATACTATTCATACTTTTAAAACCAGGTATGATAGGGAAATGGGACAGGAGTCATTGCTGTAAACAACCGATGCTCGAAAGGCGGGATCCAAGAGTCAATGCTCGATCCTGCAAGCACATATAGGTGAGTACATATAGGTGAGTACACACACACACACACACACACACACACACACACACACACACACACACACACACACGATCGCCAGGGTTTCAACTTGATATTCGGGAAGGTCAGAGAATAGCCTATTTACCAATAGGTTCAAATTCGCAAGCAAATTTTTCGTTTTCAGCCCAGGCCGATCTGTCACACCGGAATGCCATCAGAGGCGGTGTAAAAACTTTCCCAGAAATCGATCTCAAGCGGAACGGAATTTTATTAATTATCACGACTAATTATTATTAGTTATATTAATTATATTAATCATGACTAATTATATTAATATTTTGTTTAATTTTTGCCTTTGATGCCTAAATGTTATTTGTTTTATTTAGCAGTAATTTAATAATTCAATAAATTATAATTTACAGTATCAATTTCGAGGAATATGTTAATTTAGAAGTTTAGGGAAACTTGAGGCTGATGATAGTGGTAGTCGGGGTGTTGTGGTGGGGGGGGGGGGGGGGTTGTGGTGGTGGTGGTGGGGGGGGGGGGTGTTGCGGTGGTGGGTGGGGAAGTGTTGTGGTGGAGGGGGGGGGTGTTTTGTGGTGGTGGTGGGTGTTGTGGTGGTGGTGGGGGGGGGGGGAGTTGGGGAGTTGGGGTGTTGTGGTGGTGGGGGGGGGGGGGAGTTGTGGTGTTGTGGTGGTGGTAATGGGGACATGGTAGTGATGGTGGTGCTGATGATGAAGATGGTGGTTGTGAAGGTGATGGTGGTAGTGAAGGTGAGCAATAACCGAGAGTTGACTCCTTCCTGTCTCTATCTCTCCCTTCCTCTCTATCTCCCCCCCCCCCCCTTCCTTCCCCTCCATCTCTATCTCTCTTCCGCTCCCCCCCCCCCCAAACACTACCCGCAGAGCTTAACAACCGAACCATAACGAGACGAGCGGCAATCATTTCTAGCCAGCAATTCCATCGATCCTCTCCAGTAGCGTGAACCAACTTGCCTCTGGGTCATCTGTTTGGCATTCTGGCACCCACACAGTCACGCCCGTGTGTGTGTGTGTGTGTGTGTGTGTGTGTGTGTGTGTGTGTGTGTGTGTGTGTGTGTGTGTGTGTGTGTGTGTGTGTGTGTGTGTGTGTGTGTGTACTAGTTGTGTTTTTACGGGGGTTGAGCTTTGCTCTTTCGGCCCGCCTCTCAACTGTCAATCAACTGTTTACTACTTTTTTTTTTTTTTCCACACCACACACACACACACACACACCAGGAAGCAGCCCGTGACAGCTGACTAACTCCCAGGTACCTATTTACTGCTAGGTAACAGGGGCATTCAGGGTGAAAGAAACTTTGCCCATTTGTTTCTGCCTCGTGCGGGAATCGAACCCGCGCCACAGAATTACGAATCCTGCGCGCTATCCACCAGGCTACGAGGCCCCTCCTTAGGGCCTGTGTGTGTGTGTGTGTATGTGTGTGTGTGTGTGTGTGTGTGTGTATGTGTGTGTGTGTGTGTGTGTGTGTGTGTGTGTGTGTGTGTGTGTGTGTGTGTGTGTGTGTGTGTGTGTGTGTGTGTGTGTGTGTGTGTGTGTGTGTACTCACCTATTTGTGCTTGCAGGATCGAGCATTGACTCTTGGATCCCACCTAAAGTGTATGTGTGTGTGTATGTGTGTGTGTGTGTGTGTGTGTGTGTGTGTGTGTGTGTGTGTGTGTGTGTGTGTGTGTGTGGCTGTTGCTACGCAACTGTGCAAGAGAGTAGCTGGGGTGGGGGGTACAGGGGGGGGGATGCTGCCCCCCCTGTCTCTTTAGGCCTAGCAGGGTGATAATTGCTCCGGTGTCTGGCAGGGGGAGAGGGGGGAGGTGAGGGGAAAGGGGAAAGTGTGGAAAGAGATGGGAAAGAGAGGGAGAGAAAGGGGAAGGGGTAACGGACACCCATATTCCTTGGGACGGGGGTTGACTACTATTGTGAGGATAACGGGTTATTTATTGTGGTAACCAGGTACACGTGTTATTGTCGAGTGGGATAGGGGATAGGGAGAGGAATGGGAAGGAGAGAGAAAGCAGGGTGAAATACTTTCTTTTTCTCCCTGAAGACTTTGACTTCAGGGAGAAAGCCAAAGCTGACTTTGGGAGACTGAAAACTTTGGCTTGAAACGCCCACCAAACCAGAACTCACATATCTTCATTTACTTGCGTATTTTATTTATTACACTGAACTTTGTGCTGTTAGAGCTGAAACTTGTTTACAAACAGGTGTGGTTGCGTCTGCTAATGATGCTTATTACAGCCGTGTAACAAGTGCTGAAAGGTCAAAGGTCCATTTAGTCTTCTACAATATTTTAATTCTTCTTCTGTCATGTTAATCCCAGTCACACGACAGGTGGCAGTTCGTAGGTTAGTAGTCTACATGCTTGGTGTACTGCAGGTGGGTGGACTAATCCCATCGGTGTAAACCCTAAACCCCCATTACACACAGAAATCACAATAGCGTGATGCATCAAATGAACAAATTCACAAGGGCTGTGACAAGGGTTCGAACCCTCGTCACGGCCGTTGTGGATTTGTTCCTAAACCTCCAAAATCCGCCAAAGATATATTTCGTTTTGATCAGCAGTAACTCCCATCCTCCTTCAACTTGAATTATCTGATAATCGCTGTTGAATATTGCATTGGTGTTCATACTCGTTAACTTAACTGCTCGAGTTGCCGTAACATCATGGCTTACATACGCAGTCATTTCTTTGAGTTCCTCTGCTTTATTCGACAGCCTATCAGCATTGGTGCATCAGATCTTGTCTTTATTGTTGTTCTGTTCTCTAAGTGGGCAGTTTTCAGTATAGAGGAAGGATAATGGATGGGGGTTAGAGTGGATGAGTAGGAAGTGCTTGGTGGTTGAAATGGATGATGGCAGAGAGCGGGGAAATGCGTACAAGCGGAGCAATAAGGTTTGTAGTGGAGTGGAAATCTGTATGAGGTGATGGCGTTCTGAGGTGCAATATGTGAGGTGTATAGGTGGTTTATGGGTAATGGATGAGGTGAAGGCACTTGGTGCAGGTGAGGTTGGATGAGTTTGGATATTTGGAAGGATCTAGAGACACCCAGGAGCTGTGTGTCTTAAACTGTCGGGTGCTGGAAGCTGAGTGCATCCAGCTGAATTGCTGATTGATCTTGTGTTATGCTGAAATTTGCAACCTGCATTGAACTGCCTCTCTGACACCCCCTTCCATTCTCTTGTCATCACTGTAGGATGGGATGGGATTCCAACCCTTTGCAGGCGATGAGTCACAATAACGTGGCTGAAGTATGTTGACCAGACCACACACTAGAAGTTGAAGGGACGACGACGTTTCGGTCCGTCCTGGACCATTCTCAAGTCGATTTTCCAACCCTTTATCACCCTCTATCCTCTCTCCCCTCGACCTTCCACTCTCGCTCCTCCCTTTACTGCTTCTTTGTTAATCTTCGTTGACTTCCAGGTAATCCCTCTCAAAGACCATTATATATTTTCAAGGAGATTGTTTATCCTGCTAATCAGGATTCTCAGTGGCACTTCAAGTAATAGACAAACCCCTGATTTACCCCTGGGGGCTACGATTCACCCCTGGGGGCTACGATCCACACCTGGGGGCTACGATTCACCCCTGGGGGCTACGATTCACCCCTGGGGGCTACGATCCACACCTGGGGGCTACGATTCACCCCTGGGGGCTACGATCCACACCTGGGGGCTACGATTCACACCTGGGGCTTATGATCCACACCTGGGGCTTATGATCCACACCTGGGGCTTACGATCCACACCTGGAGGCTTACGATCTACCCCTGAGGGCTACGATTCACACCTGGGGGCTACAATCCACACCTGGGGGCTACGATCCACACCTGGGGGCTACGATCCACACCTGGGGCTTATGATCCACACCTGGGGCTTATGATCCACACCTGGGGGCTACGATCCACACCTGGAGGCTTACGATCCACCACAGTGGCTTACGAACCACCCTTGTGGATTACGAACCACTCTTGTGGATTACGAACCACTCTTGTGGATTACGAATCGCTCTTGTGGATTACGAACCACCCTTGTGGATTACGATCCACTCTTGTGGATTACGAACCACTCTTGTGGATTACGAACCACTCTTGTGGATTACGAACCACTCTTGTGGATTACGAACCACTCTTGTGGATTACGAACCACTCTTGTGGATTACGAACCACTCTTGTGGCTTACGAATCACTTTTGTGGATTACGAACCACCCCTGGAAGGCTATGCGTTCTTCGACACGCATAAACGCTTCAATGATTTGTATATAATCTAATTTTCGACGATGGGCCATAAACATGGGGGAGGGGGGGGGGGTTGTGAACTAATTAGACAAACACGCTGTTGGTCCCGCCTGTCATACGACCCCACCAACCACCACCTAATTAGACGAACGACATTTTTTTTGACACGTTATGCACGCGAACGCCCTCCGAGCGTGGCGACCGAGCGCATCGCTCGGAGGCTGCCGGGACGTTTCTACCGTGAACGGGGTGGGAGGGGGGGGGGGATAGTGGGCAAGCAACAGCCTGATGGACCAAACTCGCACAAGTCAAGCCTGGCCTCGGGCCGGGCTTGAGGGAGTAGAACTCCCAGAACCCCATCAACCAGGTATCAGGCTGTACAGGGTTCGAGACCCAGACGTTTGTACTCTTCTATATATATATATATATATATATATATATATATACATATATATATATATATATATATATATATATATATATATATATATATATGTATATATATATATATGAATATGTGTTCGCGATTCGACATCGCGAATCAATGATTATTATTACAGTATGAAAGCATTGAAACAAAACATATATGTTAGACAAGCATTGACCGTCAAACTGGAAATAAATGAGAAGAATACAACACAAAAATTGATAAAATTCGGAAGTACGAGGAATGTGGACTATGTGAAGCACAAGGCAAACAACGTCTTAATGCCTCCCGACGGAAGTAACTGACTTCCAAGATATGAGACGATGCATGCAAATGAGGCAGTTTGGGGGAGGTAATTAAGTTATCCCTGACTGGTCTGTCGCTAGAGACGGTTTTCCATTCAATTTATCGTGTTCTGAGTGCCCAGGTTATCTTGAGATGATTTCGGGGCTTTAGTGTCCCCGCGGCCCGGTCCTCGACCAGGCCTCGCCCAAGTTTAAGACAAAATGGTGTTTTACAGGAAGATAGTTTGTGCTCGTGTAATGTGTGGGTGATGGTGGTGGTTGGGTTGTTAGGTTGGTGGGTTGTGTGGTCAACCCGCCCACTTACAAATTACGCCCCCAAAAAAGGTCGTAATTTGAAAATAAAAAAATATTTGAAAATGAATTTTAGAATTTTGTTTGTTTAAAACAGCAAGTTAAGGGTCCTCTGTTTAAAGTTCAAGTATGTTTATTGAGATAAGAAAGAAATACATCTCAAAGGGATAGAGTAGCTTAGGCTATTTCTACCCCCATAGAAGGATCCTCTGGTAGGTTTGGAGGGCAGGAAGTTCTCATAAGGTTTCAAAATGTCATGAAAACGATTAATTGAAAGTTTCCTCTCTTAACTTAACACCCTAAGCCAGAGGACCCACAACAGAAAACGGGACAATATGTCATTTTCGCGAACCAATTCCATTTAGAATTTCGTCGAGTTTTAGCCTGAGTGCGCATACGTGCGAAAAGCGACCTAATTTGTCAGAGGACGGGTTGGGTGGTGGCGGTAGGTGAGTTAAGGGTAAGTTGGAATAGGTGTAGGCACCCTAGAAACAGGTGTAGGGTGCCAGGTGTGGGCGTGAAGGTGTAGAATCAGCAGGGTAGGGTGCCTAGGCAGTGCCAGGCGGCGGAAATCACCCGTTATACGGTCAGAGTGCCTGTGTAGTGACACCTGATTTATCTTGTTCAGTGGTCTGGCACCGTGTGTGTGTGTGTGTGTGTGTGTTTGTGTGTGTGTGTGTGTGTGTGTGTGTGTGTGTGTGTGTGTGTGTGTGTGTGTGTGTGTGTGTGTGTGTGTGTGAGTGTGTGTGAGTGTGTGTGTGTGTATGTGTGTATGTGTGTGTGTGTGTGTGTGTGTGTGTGTGTGTGTGTGTGTGTGTGTGTGTGTGTGTGTGTGTGTGTGTATGTGTGTATATGTGTGTGTGTGTGTGGTGTGTGTGTGTGTGTGTGTGTGTGTGTGTGTGTGTGTGTGTGTGTGTGTGTGTGTGTGTGTGTGTGTGTGTCTGCCTGCGAGCCTAAAAACGTACACACACGCGCTTCCACTTGCACATAAGACCATACAGCACAGGAAACACACATGTGCGTATGTAAACCCACACAGGCATATTTACACGTGTGAGTTGCCATCAAAGCCTCACATAAGCTTTTATTTACAATATTCTAAACCACTAAATCTAAGGCCGTTATAATGGTGTAATTACTGAAGGAAAATGTATTCCCTGAACTTAGTTCAGTTTACGAAACTCAACAAATAAATCGGGAAGAGAACTTTTTGATGTGAAAAAAATCCTTAAAAAAGTTCATAAAAAATCCCAGAAGATCTTGTGAACCTAAAAATAAATCTTTAATCATATCATAAACAAATTAGAGAAAAATCCTAAAAAAAAATCATAAAACTTTATCTTAAAAATCCTAAAAAAAATTGAAAAAAGATTTTTTAAAAAGGATCAGTAAAAAAAAAGTTCGAGGAGAAAATAGTCCAAGAGAAAAAGTTCAATCGGAAAAAAAGACGAAGAAGCGAAAACATAAGAAAAACAAAAACGTAAAGAAAAAGATCAAAAGTGAAAAAACGGACAAAGCGCAAAAAGTTCAAGGTAAAAAAAAGTTCAAGAAAAGTTAGCCAGAGGGAGCAAGACGGGCGAGAAGTTCACACTAAAAAATTGTTCAGTTTTTATCAAGAACGGAGCCAGGAATCGCGTGGAAGTTGAACAAACAGACTGAACTTTACTCACATAAATCACAATAACGTGATGCATCAAATGAACAAAACAGGAACCTCTCGGAAGTAGGAGAGAGGATTTTCCTGCCTTGAAAATCCAGGAAGAAAATCCAGCATCCATGCAAGGGTCAGTAATTCAACTCTGGGGGGGGGGGAGCTCGATATAGGTCCAACAGTACTGTACAACAGTACATACACACATACAGTACATAACATGTACTGTATATGTGTGTATACCACTCGAACAAGGGAAGCTGAGTACCCACATGAGCCACAGGGACGTTAGAAAGAACTTGTTCAGTGTCAGAGTAGTTAACAGGTGGAATGCACTAGGCAGTGATGTGGTGGAGGCTGACTCCATACACAGTTTCAAATGTAGATATGATAGAGCCCAGTAGGCTCAGGAACCTGTACACCAGTTGATTGACGGTTGAGAGGCGGGACCAAAGAGCCAGAGCTCAACCCCCGCAAGCACAACTAGGTCAGTACACACACACACACACACGAGCCAAAGAATAAAGCTGAAAATACTCCTTTTCTTTGTCTTATATTTGTTATATATTTTAAGTTGTCTTCCCCTTGTACTGTTGCTTCTGTTCCCCCTCTTCCTCCCCCCTTCTCCTGTTGCTTCTGTTCCCCCTCTTCCTCCCCCCCACCCCCTCCTCCTGTTGCTTCTGTTTTCTCCTCCTCCTCCTCCACGTCCTGTGCTATAACAACACACAACCCAATTAGAGAGGAACAGCCAAAAGGAACACACAAAAAGGACCCCAGAAACAGTATACCGGTCATCGCTGCCCCGTCAAGCAGAGGGGCGACTGCTGCCTCTATTGGCCGGGAAAAGTCGTGATGGAAACAATAGAGCCATGGGTGGAAACAATAGAGCCATGGGTGGAAACAATAGAGCCATGGGTGGAAACAATAGAGCCATGGGTGGAAACAATAGAGCCATGGGTGGAAACAATAGAGCCATGGGTGGAAACTATAGAGCCATGGGTGGAAACTATAGAGCCATGGGTAGAAAACAATAGAGCCATGGGTGGAAACAATAGAGCCATGGGTGAAAACAATAGAGCCATGGGTGGAAACAATAGAGCCATGGGTGGAAACAATAGAGCCATGGTGGAAACAATAGAGCCATGGGTGGAAACAATAGAGCCATGGGTGGAAACAATAGAGCCATGGTGATCCCCAAGAAGTCGTTGGAGATACAATGAATCTTTTATCGTCCATAGTTTTTACAGCGGCTCATAATACTTCAAATATCGACATGTAAAATGCATATTTTGATTGTAGATTTGCATTCTTTGGGATCCCAACACCTAAAAACGTGATAGTCTGAAAGCATATTACATTTCCAGTCATAGTCTACATGTAAACTGGTAAGTGAACCTTTGTCCTAAACCGAGATTATTCTCAAGTTATAACTTTATTGTGTTATAAATCTTTGGTTTAAGATATAAAAATATACCTCACAGAATAAAAATATTGAGGCTCTGTGAGGGGATAGGAATCGCATCCGCGGACTTCCCAGACACACGCACTACCCACTGGACCACGATGTGCTAAAATCATCCTAACCAGAAGGTCTACTGAACTTCCATGGAGTTTAGAAACCCCTCAGTCAGTCAGTCGGCGCAATATCCCAAAACATCAATGCAACGTCGGCCTAAGGCTTATCTTGGGTACCATGCCCACTGGGTGCCCACTGGGTGCCCGAACCCTGTAACAAAATATGGTTATTTTCTAAAAAGAGTATGAAGTAGAGAAGTATCCCGTAACTACGTAGATACAGCTATCGGCCACTTCCGGCGCCTCTCTGACGAGCTGGCTACATGGCCGTTAAATATATATATATATATATATATATATATATATATATATATATATATATATATATATATATATATATATATATATATATATATATATACACACACACACACACAACAGCTTGATGTTACAAGCACAAATATACAAATACAAATAAGTGAGTACACACACACACACACCCCAGCACCCCAACATACTCACACCTTCATATATTGCACATATTGATTGTAAACCTGCATATATCATATTAACATTGCAACTCAAAGCATCCAATCATGACACCGAGCGACAACGAGCGTATACAGCGCTCGGAATAGAGGCCTCGAACCCCCCCCCCCCCCCCCCCCCCCCCCCCCCCCCCCCAGGGACCCAATATACCCCCCCCTCCCCCCCCAGGACCCAATACACCCCCCCTCCAAGCTTCATCAATATTACACTAAAAACCTCCATTAATTTCAGAGCAAATGGGGAACTAGTCATCTGGGTGCGAGGGGTCACACACCTGTTGATATTATTGCCTTGCTCGGCAGCTGCTGCCAATAGTTCCAGCTGTGTAATTACTTCCTCTCGTACTCTACGTGGTTCCCTCTATGATACATACACACACTCACACATTATATATATATATATATAATATATATAATATATATATATATATATATATATATATATATATATATTATATATATAATATATATATATATATATATATATATATTTAATGGTAAGCTATAAGATTTGTATATATATTTTTATTTTGGGCACGTGAGGGTTTACCATATGTTGAAGAAAACAAGAATGATATAACGAGCTTCGTCGTGGGGGTAGGTTTGGTTACCATGTTATGTGGCACTCTTTAAATTTATGCCAAGCATGACCAGTCAGTTAAAGCAAGGATAACGGCAACAGCAGCGACAGAAACAGTTGCAAAAGCTGTAGCAGATACAGCAACAACAGCAGAAAGAGCAGTAGCATTAAACTTACGACCCGAAGCAGCAGCAGGATCAGTAACAGCATTAACAGTAGCAGTAGCAGCAACAGAAGCATCAGGAAAATCATATGACCAGGAATTGGGGCTGCCCTCCCTCCTCCTCCTCCTACTGCCTAGCAAGCACGGCCCCAAACTCACAGGAGCGGGTCAGACCCCAGCAAATACATGTAGATCACATCTGTGGTGCTTGCTAGATGGATATTGAAATTCGAATTGATTGCTTTAGCTCCGGAAGGCAGCCGAGGCGGAGGCTTGGCCCAGCAGCAGGAGGTGGAGAGAGCTGTGTTGATCTATCTGTAGTGACAACCACAGCTATATATATATATATATATATATATATATATATATATATATATATATATATATATATATATATATATATATATATATATATATTTTATATATATATATATATATACCAGAAGGGTAAAACCAGGGAACTATATCAACTAGTAGGGCGCCAGACACCGTTCCTGGGGCCAGATTCACGAAACAGTTTACGCAAGCCACTTAGGGAACCTGTACATCTTTTCTCAATCTTTGGCAGCTTAGTTTGCAATTATTAACAGTTAATGAGCTCCAAAGCACCAGGAGGCTGTTTATAACAATAACAACAGTTGATTGGCAAGTTTTCATGCTTGTAAAGTGCTTAATAATGTAACCAAAGCCGTCAAATATTGATGAAAGATGTACACGTTCCGTAAGTGCTTGCGTAACTGCTTTGTGAATCTGGCCCCAAGGTGTTTTGCTACTCGTCCAAATGGTTTGACTCTTTCAAGGTCAGGCTAGCTCTAATTGGATGGTTGCCTGTGATCTAAAGCATTGCAATGGAACGGCTGACTCTGGAACGCCAATCACTGTTGAGCTCTCATTGGAGGAAGATAATAGTGAACGTAGCAAGGTGGTGTGTGTGTGTGTGTGTGTGTGTGTGTGTGTACTCACCTAGTTGTACTCACCTAGTTGTGTTTGCGGGGGTTGAGCTCTGGCTCTTTGGTCCCGCCTCTCAACCGTCAATCAACAGGTGTACAGATTCCTGAGCCTATCGGGCTCTGTCATATCTACACTTGAAACTGTGTATGGAGTCAGCCTCCACCACATCACTTGCCTAATGCATTCCATTTGTCAACCACTCTGACACTAAAAAAGTTCTTTCTAATATCTCTGTGGCTCATTTGGGCACTCAGTTTCCACCTGTGTCCCCTTGTGCGTGTTCCCCTTGTGTTAAATAGACTGTCTTTATCTACACTATTAATCCCTTCAGAATCTTGAATGTGGTGATCATGTCCCCCCTAACTCTTCTGTCTTCCAGCGAAGTGAGGGTTTAAATTCCCCGTAGTCTCTCCTCGTAGCTCATACCTCTCAGCTTCGGGTACTAGTCTGGTGGCAAACCTTTGAACCTTTTCCAGTTTAGTCTTATCCTTGACTAGATATGGACTCCATGCTGGGGCTGCATACTCCAGGATTGGCCTGACATATGTGGTATACAACTGACATATGTGTGTGTGTGTGTGTGTGTGTGTGTGTGTGTGTGTGTGTGTGGTGTGTGTGTGTGTGTGTGTGTGCGTGTGGTGTGTGTGTGTGTGTGTGGTGTGTGTGTGTTTTTGTCTGTCTGTCAGTGGCACAGCCCGTTGATGCGGCACCAATTGGGCAAGGTCATCCTGCAAGACATGATTTAATAGCGTGTGCCAAAGACACAGTAAATCACTGATTCGCATGAGATCAGATTGGCTTTAGAAAAAGAGGTTTATCATGATAATGGAGGAGAGTATCTATGAATATGTATGATGAATATGATCTTTGAATATGTATGATGAATATGATCTTTGAATATGTGTGATGAATATGATCTTTGAATATGTATGATGAATATGATCTTTGAATATGTACGTAAACATATTATGATTCCTGATATGTTGTCCCAATCTTTACTCGAGAATTGAATTTGAGAATTTACTATTGAATCCCCAAAGCATGAAAGGCTTCAAGTAAGGAGACGAATGTGTCAGTCGTGAGCCAAGAGTAGCTAGATGAGGTACCCGGCAGTGCCGGGTCTCTGTCCTCTTCTCTCTGTTTCACCTCAATTTCTTCCATTTCTCTCCCAGTGGTCAAATATTCTCGAGTAACTCTGAATCAACATTATTGATACTGAATCAACGCTTCATTTAACAACGTCGATTCAACGACAAAAACAGCCTTTTTTTTTATGAGGTACATCTGCATTAGTGCAGCTACCCTAGACTATATGACGTGGAGTACAGTGTGTCAAAAAAAAGCTAACTAGGTGATGCTATAAAATCCCCATCACACAGGATGGTTAGTCATACAGAGACATGTGATAGGCGGTCTGCACTGGCAGACTCCGGATGCATTTTGAGGATATCAACAACACAAGATGAATAAGGTAGCAGTGGTAATACAAGTCCCCATCTCGCAGGATGGTTAGTCATACAGGGCCATGTGTTTAATAGCCTGCACTGGCAAATTTTGGGTATACTGTGAGGATATCCTTCAAGAATACGAGAGTGAATAAAGTAATTGCAAAGCTCCAGGTACCTCATGCCAACTGGTCTGAAAGGTCTAATAACTGGGCATTCAGTGATGTAGTGCGGGAGATCATGCCGTAGTTCCTGCTCACAGAGTTTGCAAACTGGAGTGCTCAGGATTGGGAGACCCGTCACCTGCAGCCACTTGCCACAGGTAACGGTAACCCAACCTGATCCTTGCAACCACTGTGTCGCACAGTCTAGTGGACGTTTTGTGCTGTCCATAGATGTAGGTTTCAGATCTGAACAAATCATAGCTTTTTATACTAGTACTTTCAGGTCGTTGGGAGTCAGTAAGTTCTTTCCTATCAAGATCTGAATGTTTTGGACCAATACAGTTTTGACAGCAGAGATGGTGATACCTAGATCTAATTCAACTTCAAACTTGTTACACGCTAATTTGGCTGCAATGTCTGTCTCATTACCGATAATTCGGTTTCGAAAAAACTCTACGGACAATCAAGATAACATTTCAGGGTCAAAGACTGGCAGAGGAGTCGAACCCTCTGGCCTCCAACCTCGAATAGACAGACAATCAATCTCTCTCACAGATATAGAATATTCGTAGTGTAAGTTATCTCAATCATCTCTTGAGGTTATCTAGAGATGATTTCGGGACTTAGCGTCCCCGCGGCCCGGTCCTCGACCAGGCCTCCTTTTTGTTACACATCCCCAGGAAGCAGCCCCGTAGCAGCTGTCTAACTCCCAGGTACTTATTTACTGCTAGGTGAACAGGGGGAAATCAGGGTGAAAGAAACTCTGCCCAATTGTTTCCGCTTCCGCCGGGGATCGAACTTGGAACCTTAGACTAAGAATCCCGAGCGCTGTTCACTCAGCCGTCAGGTCCCATGCATGTTGGAAGCATACTCCACTAACAGACTGTGGAGTAGTGGAGGCAGACTCCACTCACAGCTTGTAGAATAGTGGAGGCAGCATATGTACAAGGATGCCAGACAATGATAGCGATGATGTGCTGTGATCTACACAGTGTGTCACAGGACGACGTGTTCAGCATGAGGTGTTGGGATGTGCTGTGATACGCCTGGCCTAAACACACTCCACCCAGGTAAGTGGGAGAGTGGTCCCATTTTCCCACGGCAATTACTCCAGGTGTGATCAAGGGGTGTGTGGCGTGAGTCCAATGCTGGACCAGCTGTCCTACACCTGGATACACATGGATAGAGTCCGTCCAACGTCCTACATTGTCCGTCCATCTGTGGGTCGCCCATTCACGCCCACGGCCCCACCCACCACCCATACAATCCGGCACACGGGCTCACCATAGCCCGTGCCACTTGGAACTGTGTTCTAAGTAGCGAATCTTTAACAACAGCAATCCAGCATATGCCTGCTTGATGATATTCACAGAGTAAAGTTTTTTCTTGTGGATTGTTAGGGAAATTTTCTAGTTGTTTAGGCTTTCAAAACACAGTAAGTGGATATATTATTCTCCTGAGACTTTACTGTGATCTTTGCCTCATCTTGAAGGTACTTGAAGGGTGGCGACTGGATATACACAGTGTGTATCTTGAGGTTATCTTGAGATGATTTCGGGGCTTTAGTGTCCCCCGCGGCCCGGTCCTCGACCAGGCCTCCACCCCCAGGAAGCAGCACGTGACAGCTGACTAACTCCCAGGTACCTATTTACTGCTAGGTAACAGGGGCATTCAGGGTGAAAGAAACTTTGCCCATTTGTTTCTGCCTCGTACGGGAATCGAACCCGCGCCGCAGAATTACGAATTTACGTGTAGAATTACGTGTAGATCAGTCTTCAAATCCAGTCTTCTAATCCAGTCTTCTAATCCAGTCTTCTAATCCAGTCTTTTAATCCAGTCTTCTAATCCAGTCTTCTAATCCAGTCTTCTAATCCAGTCTTCTAATCCAGTCTTCTAATCCAGTCTTCTAATCCAGTCTTCTAATCCAGTCTTTTAATCCAGTCTTCTAATCCAGTCTTCTAATCCAGTCTTCTAATCCAGTCTTCTAATCCAGTCTTCTAATCCAGTCTTCTAATCCAGTCTTCTAATCACTGTATCACAGCTGTTAATCAGGAGTCAGCAGCCTTCAGATCCTTGAAGACGTCGCTCCTCAGCTAAGACAAAGATCAAGGCAACGTCTGAGAAGAATAACACATCTACTTACTGGACTTTGCAAGCATCAGCAATCAGAAAATTTTCCAAACAATCCAGAAATATTGTTACACTGTGGATACAATCAGCAGCATATAGCGGATTGTATGATGTCCGAGTGGTCCGATTGTTGTGGGTCCTATATGCAACGTATGTGAGACTCGCACTTCAGTATGCAGCCACGAATTGACTCTTTACATGAGACAGCACAAGATAGAACTAGAAGAGGTTTAAAAATATTGTTCCAAGCACTGCCAGTAGCCACAAACACTGCCAGTAGCCCCAAGCACTGCTAGTAGCCACAAGCACTGCCAGTAGCCCCCAAGCACTGCCAGTAGCCACAAGCACTGCCAGTAGCCACAAACACTGCCAGTAGCCCCAAGCACTGCTAGTAGCCACAAGCACTGCCAGTAGCCACAAGCACTGTCAGTAGCCCCAAGCACTGCCAGTAGCCCCCACAAGCACTGCCAGTAGCCACAAGCACTGCTAGTAGCCCCCACAAACACTGCCAGTAGCCCCAAGCACTGCTAGTAGCCACAAGCACTGCCAGTAGCCCCCAAGCACTGCCAGTAGCCACAAACACTGCCAGTAGCCCCAAGCACTGCTAGTAGCCACAAGCACTGCCAGTAGCCCCCAAGCACTGCCAGTAGCCACAAGCACTGTCAGTAGCCCCAAGCACTGCCAGTAGCCACAAGCACTGCCAGTAGCCCCAAGCACTGCTAGTAGCCACAAGCACTGCCAGTAGCCCCCAAGCACTGCCAGTAGCCACAAGCACTGCCAGTAGCCACAAGCACTGCCAGTAGCCACAAGCACTGCCAGTAGCCACAAGCACTGCCAGTAGCCACAAGCACTGCCAGTAGCCCCCAAGCACTGCCAGTAGCCCCCACAAGCACTGCCAGTAGCCACAAGCACTGCCAGTAGCCCCCACAAGCACTGCCAGTAGCCACAAGCACTGCCAGTAGCCACAAGCACTGCCAGTAGCCCCAAGCACTGCCAGTAGCCCCAAGCACTGCCAGTAGCCCCCAAGCACTGCCAGTAGCCACAAGCACTGCCAGTAGCCCCCAAGCACTGCCAGTAGCCACAAGCACTGCCAGTAGCCACAAGCACTGCCAGTAGCCACAAGCACTGCCAGTAGCCCCCAAGCACTGCCAGTAGCCCCCAAGCACTGCCAGTAGCCCCCACAAGCACTGCCAGTAGCCACAAGCACTGCCAGTAGCCACAAGCACTGCCAGTAGCCCCAAGCACTGCCAGTAGCCCCAAGCACTGCCAGTAGCCACAAGCACTGCCAGTAGCCACAAGCACTGCCAGTAGCCCCCACAAGCATTGCCAGTAGCCACAAGCACTGCCAGTAGCCCCCACAAGCACTGACAGTAGCCCCAAGCACTGCCAGTAGCCCCCAAGCACTGCCAGTAGCCACAAGCACTGCCAGTAGCCACAAGCACTGGCAGTAGCCCCAAGCACTGCCAGTAGCCCCAAGCACTGCCAGTAGCCACAAGCACTGCCAGTAGCCACAAGCACTGCCAGTAGCCCCAAGCACTGCCAGTAGCCACAAGCACTGCCAGTAGCCCCAAGGACTGCCAGTAGCCCCCCAAGCACTGCCAGCAGCCACAAGCACTGGCAGTAGCCCCAAGCACTGCCAGTAGCCACAAGCACTGCCAGTAGCCACAAGCACTGCCAGCAGCCCCAAGCACTGCCAGTAGCCCCCAAGCACTGCCAGTAGCCACAAGCACTGCCAGTAGCCACAAGCACTGCCAGTAGCCACAAGCACTGCCAGTAGCCCCAAGGACTGCCAGTAGCCACAAGTACTGCCAGTAGCCACAAGCACTGCCAGTAGCCACAAGTACTGCCAGTAGCCACAAGCACTGCCAGTAGCCACAAGCACTGCCAGTAGCCCCCACAAGCACTGCCAGTAGCCACAAGCACTGCCAGTAGCCCCCACAAGCACTGCCAGTAGCCCCAAGCACTGCCAGTAGCCACAAACACTGCCAGTAGCCACAAGCACTGCCAGTAGCCCCCACAAGCACTGCTAGTAGCCCCATTCACCGAGTCCTATTATAACCACAACGAGGCCAAGAGAATAATATAAAAGTGATATGAATCAGATTTCAAGTCCTTATGAGGTTTCAGCTTCGCAGCGATGCTCATTTGCATACATGTTGCTCTGGCGCTTTACATGGGATGCTGGGAACGATCTCTCGTAATCTTCAGTGTCTCGCTTGAGAGGACTTAAGAGGCACAACAGCTGCAAGACTGCTTGTTACACTTCTATGACAAACATGTTAGTAATCTAGAGTGTTTAAGACACGTAGAGTCCTGTATATTTCTGAGCTGTAAGAAGGTCTTTTATGCACAAGTTTCTGTTAAACTTAATTGTGGAGCATATTGGTGTTGTTGGGGGAATGATGAGGTGGTTGGAGAAGTGGTATAGTGTGGTGTAGTGTGGTGTAGTGTAGTGTAGTGTAGTAGTCTAGTGTAGTGTAGTGTGGTGTGGAACTATATCCTTTCCCCAAATGTCTCTTTCGGATCTCTGTAGTTGGCTTCCTCTTATGGCATAGATACCTCATCCCATTCTTCTTTTCCCTACACCATTACCTTACACTTCTTGGGATTAAATTCTAGCAGCCACAAAGAGCCACTGCAGTTACCACAGCAGGTAAGAAAGTAACCACAACGTTTTTAACTTTGTGTGTTTTCTGGATCTACGTGAGTCCAACGATGTTGGTCATAGGGGCGACCTAACCGGACCAGGCGGGTGGGAGAGACCAGGAGTCACCTGTTGCCTCCACCCGACCAAGAACGAGTCCACTGGATCATGTTCAATAAACCCTTGAACTATATGTTTAACATTTTTCTAACCCTGTCCATGGAGGACAGAAGAAAATGTATATACGCTGATTAGCATTGTAAATGTGTGGCCACGTCTGTGGTAGAAAATAATATAAAAAAAAAAAAAAAAAAAACTGGATCACACAGACACAGATTTATAGAGCCTAAACCCAGCTAACTACACAGACCGTTGTAGCAAGGTAGAAATACCTATGTTTACCTTGTAATAATTGTATAACTAGCATAAAAAAAGATTGTTATTTGCTTAGCTAAACGAACTAGAGGGTTCAGTTCCTGAACCGATTATGTGTCTCTGTAATCCTTTACACCACCGCCCACGAGATGGGTATGGGGTGCATAATAAAGAAATTGAATTTACCTTGTGTTAACCTGGGTAAAGAATGGAGGTGGATTATTGGAACAATTCAGATGGATTATTGGGACAATGCAGGTGGATTGCCGAGGGAAAGCCGGTCATTGAGGGTTCAAGGTGCTAAGTTGGTAATATCTTCAAGACGCGCAAAATTACAATCCCACTCATGTTATACACGGAAGGTTGTGGTGTTAATGTTATATCCTGTTTGCGTGTGTGCAAGCTCCAGCACTCTGAATAACAGGTAGAGAGACAAGATACAGATGAATAAAATCACACACCAGGGTCTGGTAGCCTGGTGGATAGCGCGCAGGACTCGTAATTCTGTGGCGCGTGTTCGATTCCCACACCAGGCAGAAACAAATGGGCAAAGTTTCTTTCACTCTGAATGTCCCTGTTACCTAGCAGTAAATAGATACCTGGGAGTTAGTCAGCTGTCACGGGCTGCTTCCTGGTGTGTGTGTGTGTGTGGTGTGGGGAAAAAAATAGTAAACAGTTGATTGACAGTCGAGAGGCGGGCCGAAAGAGCAAAGCTCAACCCCCGCGAACACAACTAGGTGAATACACACACACACACACACACACACACACACACACACACACACACACACACACACTCCCTGGCAAGTCATAAACCTTCCAACCTAGCAGCAAATTAAAAAAAATAATAAAAACTCTATTTGAAACACAGATCAAAATTTATGAACCAGAGAGAGAGAGAAGAGAGAGAGGAGAGAGAGAGAGAGGAGAGAGAGAGAGAGAGAGAGAGAGAGAGAGAGAGAGAGAGAGAGAGAGAGAGAGACAGACAGACAGACAGACAGACAGACAGACAGACAGACAGAGAGACAGACAGACAGACAGACTCGTAGCACAACCCCTTGCCTAGTGAAGAAAGAGCTGAGGATGGGTAGAGCAGATAAGGTAATTACATGGGTGATTCAGGCTGGCTGAAGGGTAAACAAGGGAGACTTAAATTAAGTCAGTGGTTTGTGTGTTTGGATGAGAGGTGGATAAAGCAGGGGAAGAGAGGGAGGGAGAGTTAGGTGGAGGAGGGAAGAGAATCAGGAGGGAGACGGAAGGGGTTTCAGGAGGCTTAGGAACAGGAGAGATATTTAGAAACTCAGGTAGTTAGCTTTCGTCTATATAGGGGGTCAATACATTAACATAGAGGTGTATTTTAGAGACTGAACCTTGCTAAAATGTGTAGAAATTTCAGTATTCGAGAAAATAAACCTATACCTATATAATACCTATACAAACGTACCTATAATATTTCCTCACACCAGTTCAGAAGTGGAAACAATCCCTAATGACCGACAGATTTCAATAGTTTTCCTATCTGAGAATTAATTATGAATTATTAATGGTACAGATATCTTAAGAGAGGCATTGCAAAGCTGTATACCATAAATAAATGCCACCGTGAGTTATTAAAGCAATATTTAGCGAGTGAGATATTGGAAATATGCGTTATCTTGAGGTTATCTTGAGATGATTTCGGGGCTTTAGTGTCCCCGCGGCCCGGTCCTCGACCAAGCCCACCCCCAGGAAGCAGCCCGTGACAGCTGACTAACACCCAGTACCTATTTTACTGCTAGGTAACAGGGGCATAGGGTGAGAGAAACTCTGCCCATTGTTTCTCGCCGGCGCCTGTGATCGAACCCAGGACCACAGGATCACAAGTCCAGCGTGCTGTCTGCTCGGCCGACCGGCTCCCCTTACCGACCGGCGTAAGTATAAATACATAATAGATTGTTTCTGTTTGGAAAAACAGTTTTTGTTTAGTATGCACCATTTTCTAACTCACAGGATGAGTAACACTGCCCAATAAACTCGCCATTCGGGGCAGAATTTAAAATTATCCTGACCAAAGCAGGTACACCAAATACATATATATCTTAGCGTACTTGTGTAACGTATGGAGATTTAATGCAATTTAGTGGAAATAAAACCAAATTAAGTACATAACAGCCCCTAGGGCTCGTTTGCATTTATCATGAGAGGTTAGACAAGTTAAGGTTAGGTTTGGTCAGGTTAGGTAAGTTAGGGTAGGTTTGGTTAGGGTTGTATTAGTTATGTAGTTAATTAGATAATATAAAATATGTAATTATGTATTAGCCATACAGCTGGCTTATTCCTATGTATTAGTAAATGAGCTGATGTATATTAGTCATGTATTACTGTATTAGTATGTATAGGAGTTATTTAGCTAAGTTACTCCTATTTATTAGTTAAGATTCTTATTTGTTAAAAAACATGGATGTGTATGGCTGAGTTCTCTCTCTCTCTCTCTCTCTCCTCTCTCTCTCTCTCTCTCCTCTCTCTCTCTCTCTCTCTCTCTCTCTCTCTCTCTCTCTCTCCCTGCCCACCCTGGGTAAGAGAAACTGGTCGACGTCGTGACACATTTGAGTGTAGTGCTTGAGACTCGCTACTCTGCATGTTTAAACTAAATTAAGATCTGAGATTACACGTTGCTTCTACGGTGGCCTGGTTGGCTGGTTGTGTGTGTGGATGATTGTGTGTGTGGATGGTTGTGTGTGTGGATGATTGTGTGTGTGGATGGTCGTGTGTGTGGATGGTTGTGTGTGGATGGTCGTGTGTGTGGATGAATGAGTGTGTGGATGGTCGTGTGTGTGTGGATGGTTGTGTGTGGATGGTCGTGTGTGTGTGGATGGTCCTATGTCTGAGTGTGTTGAGTAAGCCAGGAACCATTTAAATACCTGAATAATTAAGTAATTAGGCGTGTGGTTGGATTAGCTGAGTGATTATAGATATTACAACACCAACCAGATAATGCCTTGAATATGCATGTGTGTCAAGCTGATAAGCTCGCTCGTGTGTGTGTGTTTGCCAGGCTTGTAGCCACCCGCGTGACTAGCTGGGTACTGGGTGCTCTTTGAGTTAACTGAGCGTCTTAAACAAGCGATTCAGTGTTCAGTTGACAGGGAGATTTGGTGTTCAATTAGCTGAATGGTGTAGTGTGTAGTTAAACATGTGGTTTGATATGCAGAGAGTGGGTGGGGTAGGTGGGTGGGGTAGGTGGGTGGGGTAGGTGGGTGTGTGGTGGGTGGGTGGGGTAGGTGGGTGTGTGGTGGGTGTGTCTCTTTCACTTGGCGAGTGTCTTTAAGTGTTAAGAGCAGAGGTTAAAAATCCCCTCATCAATGAAGTAATTAATTCTCCCTATTCCTACCCCCCATTTCAGATGATCTTCCTCTCTCCTTCCTCTCTCTCTCTCTCTCTCTCTCTCTCTCCTCTCTCTCTCTCTCTCTCTCTCTTCTCTCTCTCTCTCTAGCACCCTGACAGCCCTCATCAATCACCATATCAGAGGACGGTAAATTGCCAAGAGTGCAAACATAGTGAGAGTGCAAGCTGGTGGAGAGTGCAAACACAGTGAGAGTGAAGACATGGCCAGTGTACAAACATTGGGAGAATGGTAACTGGGGAGTGTAAATAGACCATAATTGAGGATATGTAAAGAGTGAAAGCTTGGTGAGTGAAGGCTTTGGGAGAGTGTACATTAGTCGGCAACCCTCGTCTTACAAGGAGCAGCTCAGCCCTCCCAGGCGCTCCTCAGTGGGCTAAGAGGAAAGGTGGGTCATCTTCGCTGGTTGCTAATGATGACTAATTGATCAGACACGGTGGGCCGGCTTTGTGGTGGGAGGGCGCGGGCCCACCACCCCACCATGCAGTGTGATATATTATGGTCCATAGTGGGTAGCCCTTACGGGCTCGCCATAGCCCGTGCTACATGGACACTTCGTTCTGAGTAGCTAAATCTAGAGCAACAACGTGGGCAGCCGGTGGGCAGCTGGTGGCAGCTGGTGGGCAGCCGGTGGGCAGCCGGTGGGCAGCCGGTGGGCAGCTGGTGGGCAGCTGGTGGGCAGCTGGTGGGCAGCCGGTGGCAGCCGGTGGGCAGCTGGTGGGCAGCTGGTGGGCAGGGCAAGGGGCGAGCACAAGAGAGGACAAGCTTAGCTTAGCTGCCAAACACACACACACACACACACACACACATCGTGTCAGCAAGGCAGACAGTCCGCCTGGTGTCAGCAAGAAATTGAAATGGTAGATCTGTTGAGTAGGAGTAGAAAGAGGATTGAGAGAGGTTGAAGGGAGGATTAAGACGGAGAGGGGTGATGGAAGAGTGAGGTGGGAGGGGGGGGTTAATGTGAGGGGGTTATGAGGTAGATAATGACGGAAGGGGTTGACAAAAAAGGAAGGTTGACAGGTAGAGAGGGTGACAAGAGAGAGGTATGAGTGACAGGAAGGATAAGGGCTTGACAGAGAGGGGAAGGGAAAGTGGATGACAGGTGGAACAGTGTGGAACAGAACAAGTAGATGGTGGTGGATGATAGATGGGTGCCCGATAGATGGTCACCCAACTGGCAGGTGGATGAGGGAATAGAAATTAATGAGAAAGTGAATGAAACAATACAAAATGGGTGTAAGTTATGTGGGTACAGAAAGAGCTAGGAGATACATACCCTCTTGAGAGAAAAGAAATGGGTAAATCCAGATTTACGAGAGAAATAGGTGCTGTAATGGGGGTTTACAGACTGAGGAATGGAGCCAATGGTAGCAAGGAATGGAAGGGGGGTGGAAATGGTGATCAATTACAGGTGTGAGGAACATAGAATGAAGGGAGAACATCGCCCCTAATGCCATAATGGTGAAATAAGCCTACTAGCTAAATAAAACTGAGCCGAGTTAAAAAAAATTATTCCTTAATAGATTAGAGAACAAGAAATTTGATATCAGATCTAAAATGTTTTCAATAACTCCAAATCACAGAGATAAGATTCAGAAGCTCGAAGATAAATAATGTTTATGTTATCGGAATGTATAATGTGTGGAGCGTCTTATCAGCATAAAGAAGCCATGTTCGACAGTACCAAATATATTACACACTCGTGGTAAGAAAATTGTTTTCTGAGAAATGAAATACCTTTTGTTATGTTACATTTAGGCCAGAAATGTTTCGCAGTTTTAGCTGTAAAATATAGATATAGCGCTGCTCCCAAGCTGCATACATTCTTTGATATACATTATACACACACACACACACACACACACACACACACACACACACACACACACACACACACACACACACACGAGGCTCTCTCTCTCTCCATCCTTCAACGTGGCCAAAAATGTCTGAAATAAGCTTGTAGTTAATCTTAAATGAGATCTGAGATTGTCTTCTTCTGGCCTTGTTGAGTCGTCATAAAAACTGATTTCCATTCATATTCATCCAGATTAAGACACGCGTCAACCCTTTCCCATTATTTCTCATCTCCGCTTCTTCAATTATCATCTATGCCCCAACATTTCTCATCTGATACTTCCTCTCCTCTTCTCTCCTTAATCTACCTCTCCTGCCATTTATTCTTCTCTTCTATATCACTTACTTCTCTCCTCTATTTCACATTCCTTTTCTCCACTTACTCTTGTCCTTTCTCTTCCATCTTCCCTTCATTTTTCTTCTTCCTCTCTTTATTCTCGTCTCTCTCTTCCCATCTATACACAGCTCCTGCTCCTGTGTAGAGTCCTTACAGTGACGGCGCGGACCCTCTACACATATTGACGTAGTTGGAAAGTAGAAAGTAGTTTATTAGAAAGAAATTAGAAAGAAGACTTTGAAAGAAAGAAAGAAGACAATTAGAAAGTAGACTTTTGGTACTATTGAGCTTTTCTTAAGTTGTGTTACTAATCAATTCTAACCTAACCTTCCTAGGCCTAATAGATGCTATTTGAGGCCTAATATAGTACATATATGTACTATATAGTACATATATGTACTATACTAGGCCTAGGAATATTTAAATTTGTGTTTAGATTTATTTTTTGTAAAGGGAATTGTATCAGATTCTACTATCTAATTGCCCATTAATAAAAAGTACCATCTAAATAGGTGAATGGGTCTGTTCTCTGTTCCTTCCCTCTCCCATTATCCAGTGTCTCGTCTACTCTTTCTCTCTCCTGTCATTCCATCCCATTTCCTCTTCTGTTCAGCTGTTGTTGTTTGTAACTCGGGGGTCACCATAGCCCGTGCTACTTGGAACTTTTTGTTCTAGGTAGCTAATCTTTAACAACATCTTCTGTTCATCTCTCTCTCTCTCTCTCTCTCTCTCTCTCTCTCTCTCTCTCTCTCTCTCTCTCTCTCTCTCTCCTCTCTCTCTCTCTCTCTTTCTCTCTCTTTCTCTCTTTCTCTCTTTCACTCTCTCACTCTCACTCTCACTCTCTCTCTTTCTCTTTCACTCTCTCACTCTCACTCTCTCTCTTCTCTCTCACTCTCTCTCTCTCTCTCTCTCTCTCTCTCTCTCTCTCTCTCTCTCTCTCTCCTCTCCTCTCTCTCTCTCTCTCTCTCTCTCACAAATTCATGTCAAGGTTAAATTACTAATTCGAAAAAAGCGTCCCTGAACCTTTTTTCGGGTTCAGAGAAGCGAACCACGACCACAACGACGACGAACCACGACGATAATGCCCTTGACGAACCACACAACGAACGACCCGAAACGATGAACCACGCGGCGACGAACCGCGGTCACGATTTTTCAGGCCATCGAACCAAATAATCACATGATCTATGACACAATTACCAGAACACATAATAAAAAGAATGAGTCTTCTGTGCCTATTCCAACAGCCCGTTTTCTTTCCTCCGTTCCCTATATTCTTACATTCTTACACGTTCTCAGAAATCTCGAGAAACTCCCAAGGAAACCAAGACGAAGGGACGCAGCTATAGTCATCTTAGACATTTTTTTCAATCTGAACTTTTGCGATTCTCGAAAGTGTGAATCACTAACGACGTTCGAATCCCCTTACAGGCGCAAGAGAAACGGAGGATGCCAAGGAGGTGATAAAATGACTACAGGAAACCGCTAGACGAAAGCCACTATAGAGATAAGAGATAGAGAGACAGAGGTAAGAGATAGAGAGATAGAGAGATAGTTCAACACCGATGTTGTAGACGCGGGTTGCATAAGATAGCAATGAGGTAAAAGTCATGAGAGATAATGAGATAACGACCATGATAATGAGATCAATGTCATGAGAGATAATGAGGTGAAGGCCGATAGATAATGAGATCTAGGTCATCAGAGATAATGAGATGAAGGCCCGATAGATAATGAGATCTAGGTCATGAGAGATAATGAGGTGAAGGCCCGATAGATAATGAGATCTAGGTCATGAGAGATAATGAGGTGAAGGCCCGATAGATAATGATATCTAGGTCATGAGAGATAATGAGGTGAAGGCCCGATAGATAATGAGATCTAGGTCATGAGAGATAATGAGGTGAAGGCCGATAGATAATGAGATCTAGGTCATGAGAGATAATGAGGTGAAGGCCCGATAGATAATGAGATCTAGGTCATCAGAGATAATGAGATGAAGGCCGATAGATAATGAGATCTAGGTCATGAGAGATAATGAGGTGAAGGCCCGATAGATAATGAGATCTAGTTCATGAGAGATAAGATAATGACCATGAGAGATAAAGACCATGCAAGATAATGAGGACAATGGTCATGAGAAATAACGAGACATTAACCATGAATGAGAGATATAAGAAAACATACAGATAACGAAAGGTAACATGGAGTAAGATAACATTCAGGACAACAAAGTTCCACAAAGTTCCACTTTGTTGTCGAGACTACCTTAAGATGATTTCGGGCTCAGCGTCCCACGGCCCGGTTGTCGACCAGGCCTCCTAACTGGTCTATACAGGTAGTTAGTGTGGCGCCTAACTGCCTACTACATTAACTACCTGGTCGTGACTACAGGTAGTTAGGCATGAATTACATTTAACCCAGACAAGACGGTCGTTACCTTGAGGTGCTTCCGGGGCTTAGCGTCCCCGCGGCCCGGTCGTCGACCAGGCTTCGGTCATGGGAACATTCTGCAGCGTGTATGTGCTTTGCATGACTCGAAAGCCCGTCTGGCTAAACTGTGCAACGGTGCAGCGTCCTCAGCATCAGTGCATTGCAACAGTGAACTCTGCATGACCTCTCATGCACTCCAGGCCACCGGAGTTGCAGCTCCCATGAACTCTAGTCTGGTGAATCCATTTTCACTCTCATGACCTCTGATGGAAGGTCGAGTTGTTTGTGCTCTTCAGGTACCCAGGTGTGTACTCAGGTGTGTACTCAGGTTCTCAGGTGTGTACTCAGGTTCTCAGGTGTGTAATCAGGTACTCAGGTTCTCAGGTGTGTAATCAGGTACTCAGGTTCTCAGGTGTGTAATCAGGTACTCAGCTTCTCAGTGTGTACTCACGTGTGTAATCAGGTATGTACTCAGGTACTCAGGTTCTAAGGTGTGTAATCAGGTATGTACTCAGGTACTCAGGTACTCAGGTATCTACTCAGGCAATCAAGTAATCAATTCCTCAACAGTTAAAGAGGTTCAGCCGCTGATAAGTTCACTTAGATAATTTTGAACTCACGATAGATCATAGCATTTAATAGGCCTAGGAGTTGGGGTAAGGCGACCTACTTAATAGGCCTAGCAAATGGGGGAAAACGATAACCTAATTAATAGGCCTAACAAATGGGGGAAGTGATAACCTATTTCATTCTCCTAGGAGATTACGAAGCAACAAGCTCTCTCAATTGTCCACTCCGTAAAAACACTTCCTTTCTACCTAACCAGAAACATACAAACCCAATCAACCCACCTAACCAATCGAGGCTAATGCATAGAAAACGTTAATATTACAATGCATTAATTTCAACCAAAACTTTGCATTTTAAACGGATTGATTCTGTAAGAAATGCGACTTCCAAATTTCTGTACGATTAAACAAAGTCTATTACAACGGACTATGTAATTGTATTCGCTGTATTAATGAATTGCTGTATTCGCTGTATCAAACTACATCAGGCTTCAGAGAGAGGTCAGGTTTTGACTGTACAAGGATAAATGCCTTAGGCTGCATCCAAAAATGTATTTAAATTAGGTTGGGTAGTGTATAATACATCGGTGTTGTATTTAATGCATGTCAGTGCGTGCGTTTGGGAGAATGTGAGTGCAAGCTTCGTGCATACAGTAGCTATGCATACACACACACACACATACACACACACACACATACACACACACACACATACACACACACACATACACACACACATACACACACACACACACACACACACACACACACACACACACACACACACACACACACACACACACACACACACACACACACACACACACATATATATATATATATATATATATATATATAATATATATATATATATATATATATATATATATATATATATATATATATATATATATATATATATATATATATATATATATATACATACATATAACCTAGCCATACCCTAGCCTAACCATACTCTAACCTAACCATACTCTAACCTAACCATACTCTAACTTAACCATACCCTAACCTAACCATACCCTAACCTAACCTATCCTGAACTGAGTTCCTTAAAGCTGTAGACAAGGACCCTACACCTATGTCTATGGTTAAGGAGGGTCCCACGTTTAACAGATGTATGATACATCATACAACATGCAAGCCGGATACAATTGCTACGACAGGTGGAGGGAATTGCTTCAAGGCTGAAGTGCTTAGGCACTTCAGCCTTGGTGCTGAAGGCTGAACTGGTGCTCCAGGGCTGAATGACTTCGCCTCTCTTGCTGGCCTGTGAGTCATAGCCTTGAGCCATAGTCTTGAGTCATAGCCTTGAGTCATAGCCTTGAGTCATAGCCTTGAGTCATAGCCTTGAGTCATAGCCTTGAGCCATATCCTTGAGTCATAGCCTTGAGTCATAGCCTTGAGCCATAGCCTTGAGTCATAGCCTTGAGCCATAGCCTTGAGTCATAGCCTTGAGTCATAGCCTTGAGTCATAGCCTTGATCCATAGCCTTGAGTCATAGCCTTGAGTCATAGCCTTGAGCCATAGTCTTGAGTCATAGCCTTGAGTCATAGCCTTGAGTCATAGCCTTGTGTCATAGCCTTGAGCCATAGTCTTGAGCCATAGCCTTGAGTCATAGCCTTGAGCCATAGCCTTGAGCCATAGCCTTGAGCCATAGTCTTGAGTCATAGCCTTGAGCCATAGCCTTGAGCCATAGTCTTGAGTCATAGCCTTGAGCCATAGTCTTGAGTCATAGCCTTGAGTCATAGCCTTGAGTCATAGCCTTGATCCATAGCCTTGAGTCATAGCCTTGAGCCATAGTCTTGAGTCATAGCCTTGAGTCATAGCCTTGAGCCATAGTCTTGAGTCATAGCCTTGAGCCATAGCCTTGAGTCATAGCCTTGAGCCATAGTCTTGAGTCATAGCCTTGAGTCATAGCCTTGAGTCATAGCCTTGAGTCATTACACCCTGAATCACCCCGGGCATCGTATTCGGATTCATCTGGAATCTCTGTCGCAATCTGTTCTGCCTACAAATGCTGCGTATTATTTAATCTTAGTTGCTATGTCACACTATATCTCTTTTTCTCTTTTAATTCCTGGGGAGTTTGAGGTTCTCTTCTGGTCTGTGTGTTCTGATCTTCTATAATGCCCTGATGCTATTTAACGCTACAGCATCACCTGTTTAAGCATTGACTTGGGATGCATTACTTAGTCTCTATTAAATGGTATGAACTTGTATGTATTACTGTGGCTCTTTACATAAAGGTACAAGCTGCTTCTGTAAGCTTCACAAATGTATCCTCTTGTAATTCTTAGGACTTCTGATGAGCTTACAGACTGTTGCTTAGGGTGTGTATGTTTGTGTGAGTAATCACCTAGTTGTATTCACCTAGTTGTGTTTGCGGGGGTTGAGTTTTGCTATTTCGACCCGCCTCTCAACTGTCAGTCAACTCTTTACTAACTACTTTTTTTTCCCACACCACACAAACACCCCCCAGGAAGCAGCCCGTGACAGCTGCTTCCTGGAATACTTTATCTGCTAAAATAAATGATTAAATTCATTTGAATATCATCATATGTTGACATCTCCAAGCATGATACTGTTGACGTGCTTGCAAAAAACAGCCTGTCGCAGACCAATGATAGAAATTAATATAGATGGTTCATTAGCAGTGGCAATGAGAATACGGAAACGAATGTTCCATAAAAAAAAAGTCTACTACGGGCTCACCATAGCCCGTGCTACTTGCCCCGCTCCTGTGCCAGGTAAGTCTACTACGGGCTCACCATAGCCCGTGCTACTTGCCCCGCTCCTGTGCCAGGTAAGTCCACTACGGGCTCACCATAGCCCGTGCTACTTGAAACTGTTGTTCCCAGTAGCTGAATCTTATATAACAACAACAAGAATGTCCTATGCAAATTTGACTGGGCGAAGAAGTACGCAGACGCCTCAAAGCTGCCAACCCATCCTCCGAATTAACAGTACGCATTAATACTAAGTGTAATAAGTACTTATTCTTACAGTCATACATAGTACATAATTGCACTTATGGGGCTGTTACATTTACCTCCGCATTTACTATCCTCGTATCAGAATTTTAGGATGAAGTTTTCAAGTTCAATTTTCTATACATAAGTTTTAAATATCAGGAATTTCTTTTACAGTTTTATTAGACAATAGAGATTTTATACAAAATTTTAAAATATCCTGAGTTACTTTACAATTGATTGAAATATTTTATTTTTATTTTATTAGTTTTATAAAACTGTAATATCAATATAGCTATAGGTTAAGTACTAATAGTAATTAAGAAGCAATAAAATGCTTATCTTCAAACACTAAGAAGGTTAGGTTAGGTCGTGGTTTTCTATTCAGCTTTTCAGGGAAACTCAAATATTCACAATATATTTGACAATACGGTTTAATACTAAGTGAAAATAAGTACAATTCCTGACTGCTATGAATAGTACATAATTGCACTTACTTGTGTTGTTACATTTACCTCCCCATTTTTGGAGGACGGGCTGAAGCTGTAGCATTGAACATTTTAACGAATACCTTTAGTCAGGAGATGAACAGTAATCATCATAATGTTATGGAACAAATAGAGCAAGAACTCGGTAAAGCGATGTTATAGAGGCCAGAATACGTCTGGGATACAGACGTATCTGACAGCTCTATCAATAGTCAATTGTCTCACCCACGCACAATGTGTCCGTTTTATGAAAGAGAAAACATGTATTCTCTTGAACATTATAGTGTAGAATGTATCATACTGACATCTGATCCCCCCCCCCCCTGGGATGAGAGATGTTGAGTTTCAAACACACATTATCTGAATATTGGAGCGATTGATGCTGTGCAATATTGACTATGTGATGCAACAAATGTGCATCACATATGATGTAATTATTACTTGAGCTTGGAAAAGCCCTTTAATCACTTTGTATGGTTGAGTGCTCACTATAACTCACTATTTAAATTGGAATCTCTCTCTCTCTCTCTCTCTCTCTCTTATATATATAGTGCATATATAGCGTATATATATAACTTTGGAACATTTTCCCATCAGGAGACTCGAACCCTAGCCAGCACAGAAGCCTCACAGCAACTGGCATAACAGTTGGCGTTAAAGGCGTACCTGTTACGTACTTAAAGGCTGGCTAGGGTTCGAGTCTCCTTGTGGGAGTGTTCTAAAGTTGTAAAACTTCACTTGCATAATATATATATATATATATATATATATATATATATATATATATATATATATATATATATATATATATATTACATGCTGGTTAGTTATAATTTTATGTGATATCACCTAATGACTAAATGTTCAATAATCCACTACAAAATATGTAGTGAAACACATATCTAAGAGACGAAAATGCATATACGTTGGTAAACATAAAATGAATGACCACGCCAAGGTAAAAAAAAAAACTTCGGCCTCTACACCATAAAAAAATTAATCAAAGTACATTTTTATTAGCAATAATGGCGCGTGATGCTCACCTCGGTCCTGTTATGCTCCCTGACACTCATCTGTTGCATCTCATGCAGCCTCCGAGGGGGGGGATGCTCTCTCATCTCCCCCCTCTCTCTCATCACCTCCATATCATCTCTCCATCACCTCTGTGAGAGGCCACAGCTTCTCCATCTTCATCCACACCTTTCTCATCACAAGATCCATTAATCTTAGCCAGAGAGGAGGCCAGCCTCCTTCATCTCCCATCACCAGCATCTGCTTGGTGATAGAGAGCGCGGAGAAATGGGAGAGAAGGAGAGAGAGAGAGAGAGAGAGAGAGAGAGAGATGAGAGAGAGAGAGAGAGAGAGAGAGAGAGAGAGAGAGAGAGAGAGAGAGAGAGAGAGAGAGAGAGAGCGCACCAGCATCCCATCAGGAAGCATCACTCCCTGAACATCTCCCGCTCGCCTAGTCTCCCTCTTTATACAAGTCTTACTCGTCCATACTCCAAATTTTCCCCTTCTGGCCCAGAAAATTCACCTCAGGAGTTCACTTGTGGCCAATGGAGCACATCCTTGTCGATCAGAGCGGTCTGATGGGCAGGGGTTGTGTGGTTCAGGGGAAGGGGAAGGTGGTAGGGGAAATGGGAAGGACGGGTGGTGTTTCGGGTGTGAAGAAGGGGTAAGGGGGTTATAATGAAGTGGAAGTAGGTGGTGATTCCAGTGATGGAGCTAAGGGGAAGGGGGGTATAGATGGCGAGTCACCCTCTCATTTTCCTTTTTTTAGAATCTTTCGTGGACAGGTGAAACGGGGGAAGGGAATGTGAATATTAAGGTTCTTGTGGGCCAAGTGATGCGAGGGCTTTGGAATAGGTCTATTATCTGCTAAAGAGCTGGATGTAGGGCTAGGTTTAGTTAGCGACGGCCTCGCTCAGTCTTGCAGGGTCGGAGTTCGATCCCCGATGGCCCAAGTGGTTGGACACTGTTCCTTCCATCCGTCCTATCCCAACTTTTTGTCTGATATCCCAGTTCCTTGTCCTGATATCCCAGTTCCTTGTCCTCATATCCCAGCTCCTTGTCCTCATATCCCAGCTTCTTGTCCTCATATCCCTGCTCCTTGTCCTCATATCCTAGCTCCTTGTCCTCATATCCCAGCTCCTTGTCCTCATATCCCAGCTCCTTGTCCTCGTATCCCAGCTCCTTATCCTCATATCCCAGCTCCTTGTCCTCATATCCCAGCTTCTTGTCCTCATATCCCTGCTCCTTGTCCTCATATCAGAGCTCCTTGTCCTCATATCCCTGCTCCTTGTCCTCATATCCCAGCGCCTTGTCCTCATATCCCAGCTCCTTGTCCTCATATCCCTGCTCCTTGTCCTAATATCCCAGCTCCTTGTCCTCATATCCCTGCTCCTTGTCCTCATATCCCAGCGCCTTGTCCTCATATCCCAGCTCCTTGTCCTCATATCCCTGCTCCTTGTCCTCATATCCCAGCGCCTTGTCCTCATATCCCAGCTCCTTGTCCTCATATCCCTGCTCCTTGTCCTAATATCCCAGCTCCTTGTCCTCATATCCCTGCTCCTTGTCCTCATATCCCAGCGCCTTGTCCTCATATCCCAGCTCCTTGTCCTCATATCCCTGCTCCTTGTCCTCATATCCCAGCGCCTTGTCCTCATATCCCAGCTCCTTGTCCTCATATCCGAGCTCCTTGTCCTCATATCTCAGCTCCTTATCATCATATCCCTTCCAAGTCTGCCAGCCAAGCTTAGTAATTACTCTTCACATTTTTCACTAGCACATGCATAAGCATTTATCAATATCTTGCAACATCAATAATTTATCATACATAATAAATTAAAATATGCAACCCTTATCTCTTCTCAGGTGATTTAATAATACAAATTCAAATTTATATAAAATCTAAATTTTGATATGATTTTATTTTTTGCTCTGAATTTTTCTCTTGAACAATTGTCTCTCATTTTCGCAAATGTTGGAGCTTGTCACACTAAATGGTAGTTCAGAGGATTATCTCAAATCCCAGATATTTTTCATATTTACAGAGGCTTAAGGGATTAATGTCATAAATCACAAAACTAATCATATTCGAAGAAATAGAACAGAGATAAAGTATCGTGGTGGGGGTGGGGGGAAGGGAGGGGGAGAGGGGGAGAGGGGGAGAGGGGGAGAGAGAGGGAGAGAGAGGGAGAGGGAGAGGGAGAGGGAGAGGGAGAGAGAGAGAGAGAGAGAGAGAGAGAGAGAGAGAGAGAGAGAGAGAGAGAGAGAGAGAGAGAGAGAGAGAGAGAGAGAGAGAGGTTTCATAACACAATATTCATGCAAACATAGTATTGTTTGAACCTTTTTCAAGTCTCAGGTTTCAAGAGACAGAAAAATTACAATTGGAAATATTGACAGCAGATTAAATTATAATCTGACCATGTCTGCCCTATCAATTTTGTATGTCGTAATCATGTCCCTCCTAACTATTTTTTTTTCTATTGGCCAGAGGTTTGATTCGATTTGTCGTTCCTCCTAACTCGTACCTCTCTCAGCTAGTTTCTGTCCGATTCCTAGTTTCATTCCTCAAATGGTATCTTAGGGTTATTTGTTGGTCAATGCTTCAGTTAATCCAAGTTATCTTGTATTGTGTGTGTGTGTGTGAGTATGTGTTTACTAGTTGTGTTTTTGCGGGGGTTGAGCTTTGCTCTTTCGGCCCGCCTCTCAACTGTCAATCAACTGTTTACTAACTACTTTTTTTTTTATGTGTGTGTGTGTATGTGTGTATGTGTGTATGTGTGTGTGTGTGTGTGTGTGTGTGTGTGTGTGTGTGTGTGTGTGTGTGTGTGTGTGTGTGTGTGTGTGTGTGTGTGTATGTGTGTGTGTGTGTGTGTGTGTGTGTGTGTGTGTGTGTGTGTGTGTGTGTGTGTGTGTGTGTGTGTGTATGCGCGTGCGCGCGCGCGTGTATTCGCACATATAAACACCGGATGTAAACACACAAGCAAGCAGCATGCTCCCCCACCACATCCGTCCACGCATGACGGAGACCATTGGGCACTGGCCTTTATTACAAGCCCCACCAGCGATCATGATGACCGATGGAACAGTGGCTTGACAGTGCCATTGTGTCCAAACCCGCCACCTTTGGACCACAGTCTCCGTGGTGTAGTGGTAAGACACTCGCCTGGCGTTCCGCGAGCGCTATGTCATGGGTTCGTATCCTGGCCGGGGAGGATTTACTGGGCGCAATTCCTTAACTGTAGCCTCTGTTTAACGCAACAGTAAAATGTGTACTTGGATGAAAAAACGATTCTTCGCGGCGGGGATCGTATTCCAGGGACCATAGGATTAAGGACCTGCCCGAAACGCTACGCGTACTAGTGGCTGTACAAGAATGTAACAACTCTTGTATATATACGGGCATAACTGGCCGACCCCTCGCAGTGTTCAAGAGAGAACTGGATAAGCACCTCCAAAGGATACCTGATCAACCAGGCTGTGACTCATACGTCAGGCTGCGAGCAGCCGCGTCTAACAGCCTGGTTGATCAGTCCAGCAACCAGGAGGCCTGGTCGACGACCGGGCCGCGGGGACACTAAGCCCCGGAAGCACCTCAAGGTAGCCTCAAGGTAGGTAGGTATCTCAAAAAAAAAAAAAAAAAAAAAAAAAAAAAAAAAAAAAAAAATTCCCCCCCGAGAGAAGAATTACCGGAATATGAGGTACACAACGAACCAATTAACGTCAACAACTTACTATCATGAAACTCCAGCTGCACAAAAGCTAATTCAGATCATATTTATTCCCGCGCTTGTAAACCACGTGGAAACCCACGCCTGGTAGAGGGGGTAAACCAGAGTAAACCCAGGCAAATATCGGTGGGGCAAGAGCCGCTTCAGTAATGAAGGGGACTCGAACGGGGACCAAAATCACTACAATCATGTCTTTGACCTCGTGAGATATGTATACTAACTTGGTTTACCTTATGTCGGCACGCGAAATGTCACTGAATGTTGCTCTCTCTCTCTCTCTTTTTCCTGGAAGAGATTTGATACAGAGGGGACATGATCACGACCTTAATAATACAAGGGGAAGATCAGAAGAAGGGGTTACTCAGGTAAACTGAGGCAGAGGGATGGCAGAATGATCGTTCAGGTGAAGATAAGGATTGTTGGGTGGTTGCAGAGGTAAATCTTCATTCACGAAATCAAATGGGAGTAAGAACCATGGCCCAGCAGCTAGAGTTTATTCCCATCACACACTGATAGGGCAGCACATACACACCCGAGCGCACGCAAATTCGCACGCATACGACGTACAGTCCCAAACATAAACACACGCACGCACGTGCGCGTACACACACACACACACACGTGTACTCACCTATTTGTACTCACCTATTTGTGCTTGCGGGGGTTGAGCTTTGGCTCTTTGGTCCCGCCTCTCAACTGTCAATCAACTGGTGTACAGGTTCCTGAGCCTACTGGGCTCTATCATATCTAAAAACTGTGTATGGAGTCAGCCTCCACCACATCACTGCCTAGTGCATTCCATCCGTTAACTACTCTGACACTGAAAAAGTTCCTTCTAACGTCCCTGTGGCTCATGTGGGTACTCAGCCTCCACCTGTGTCCCCTTGTGTCTGTGTCCCTTTAAAATAAACTGTCTTTATGTATTCTTTCAATTCCCCTGAGGATCTTGTATGGGGTGATCATGTTTCTCCTAACTCTTCTTTCATCCAGCGACGTGAGATTTAATTCCCGTAGCCTCTCCTCATAGCTCATGCCCCTCAGCTCGAGTACTAGTCTGGTGGCATACCTTTGAACCTTCTCCATTTTAGTCTTGTCCTTGACTAAAGACTCCGCACTGCAGCTGTATACACCAGAACTGGAGGAGGAGGAATTATCAGGGAAAGCGCCAAGCCATTACGACTATATAGCACTGGGAAGGGGTCAGGATAAGGATTTGGGATGGGACAGGGCATGGAATGGTGCCCAACCAATTGTGGACGGTCGGGGATTGAACACCGACCTGCACGAAGCGAGACCGTCGCTCTACTGTGCACCCCAAGTGGTTGGGCAGTATACGTGTAAATATGTATACTCCTAAATTGTAATATTTCACACACTGTTACACATATATTACTTACAGCTGAGTGTAACCTGACAATACTGACCCTTGTTTCCACTGTTTTAGGTCAATAGTACTGTCGCACGGGATCAATGGGGCTTTCAAAGAGTAGCTTAAATGAGTACTGGAAAAACTGGCTGCCACCACCCCATTAATCTGTCGATATTCCAAGAGTATTAATTTAAAAGAGTTCCTTTTGATAATTAGTAATTAATGGACCGCCAGGTGGGTTATGGGTAAAAACCACCCTCCCCCTTTTAATAAGCCTAACGTTCAATTACTTTACGTATGAATTAAAGTAAATGAATTACTTTACGTCTAAATTAATATGATATCCGTCGTATATTCGTAAACTAGTCCGCTACGAGAGTGGCCTCGTAGCGTGGTGGATAGCGCGCAGGACTCGTAATTCTGTGGCGCGGGTTCGATTCCCGCACGAGGCAGAAACAAATGGGCAAAGTTTCTTTCACCCTGAATGCCCCTGTTACCTAGCAGTAAATAGGTACCTGGGAGTTAGTCAGCTGTCACGGGCT